>NW_015536485.1:340683-410357 GCF_001515605.1 Sinocyclocheilus anshuiensis
GGGGAAGCTCTCACCGTGATCCTCAGGTCTCCCTGACCATGAACCGAAGTAGCCCTCCGAGAACCGGAGGAGCTAGAGCGGGGCATGGCAAGGGGGATACCCCCCCGTTTAATGAGGAGGTATCTAGACCGCAACATCGCGACGGTCATGTTCCCGCACTGAGAGCATAACTCATCCACGAGCGCTGCTTCAGCGTGCTGAAAGCCCAAGCACGAGACACAGCGATCGTGACCGTCAGATGAAGCCAGGAAACGACCACATCCAGAAACGCACGAGCGGGAAGCCATCTTTAAAAAGACGCCCGTCGCTCGTGGAGCTCTTTTAGAATTTGCTCTTTTAGAAAGGAAAAACACTCTTTTAGAGAGAGCGCTGAAGCGCCCAGGGGAGGTCGCGGTGGGACTGCAGAATGGAAGCTGCAGCTCGCCGAGGTTTCAGCAGCCTGGATGGCAACCCCCGCTGACACGCCGTAACACCAACGCCAGCTGTTTTTCAAAACACTCGCGGAGATTTGTCTTGTAGAAGGCTCGGCTCCGAAGCGAAACGCTGTTGTGCGTTTGCACGCGCTCTCCTTTTATACCCACGCTGCGGGGCGGGGTGCGCGTGGCAAAACACGCACGCCAACTGTCATTGGCTTGTTTAGTTAACACTCGAAGGTGATTGGGCTCTCGGGCTAGATCCCAATTCGTCAGTCACGACTGACGTAACGTCGAACGTGACTGACTGAAAGGGAACCGACATTACATTTAACAATATTAAATTATTATTGTTTTCTAAATGTAAATATATTCAGTATCCTAAACTGATAAATAAAAAAGGTAATAACAGTAATTGATCTAATACAGATATATTGTACTTCCCTGATTTTTCTATTATGTTTCTCTTACTATTGTTTTTAATGGATTAAATCAAGAATTATCTATGTGTTTATCTCTTTTTGTGACCACTGCCTGCGTTATAATGTGTTCCATCACTTGTGGCAACCCAATGACTCTGGCTGACCTGCATGAGCACAAAAAAGCTTTCCTAGGTGAGGGGTCTCGGCAGAGCTGGTTTGGTAGAGCCAGCACTGTGAGTTTCAGCTTAAAAATATATGCATGAAGCCCAGAACTAAATGGACATCCAACTAGTGAGTGAATACGCTCCAAAGGAGACATGATAGGTACGGCAACCTTCTCTCAGTGTTGGCCACCTTAACTGGCAGCTCAGGATCTGTAATGATCTCGTCTACAAGCCCTGAATAGATCCATAATGAAAGCTATGCAGATTCTGAAGATATGAGGGAAATACAAAGCAGGTCAAATTAAGTGTCAAACCCCTATCCTTCTCTTTCTGCTCCAATTATGGAAGCCCAGCCTGCCGTAATGAGTTATCGCCTATGAAATGAGGGAAAAGGGAAGGTGGGGGAGGGTTGAGGTGGTGAAGTGTGAATGAAAAGTGTTGTTGAGACCCCCCTCCGCTCTGTCATATTTGCTTGTGTTAGATATCTCAAGTGGACCACAGACCAAAAGGAAAGGCGAAATGTCGACAGATGTTTGTGTGTCGCTCCAGTTCACCAGACAGCTTGTGCAGATAATGCTGGTTTCCCTGATCTGATCCGATTGCTTACTGCCTGGCTGCATTGGCCAATCCTATTTGCCTTACTTTTCCTTGGCCCACAGGTCCTGGAATCCATCTTCAAGATGTGATCTCCTTAGCTGTCTCAGCTGAGCCCAATACGCCAGCTTTGGCCTTCTGATCCGTGCTCAGGCACATGTTAAACAGGCTTTCCAATCCGTGGCATGCATCCTTAATTATTGTTGATCTGGATGTTGTTGGAAGCAGTCAACCTGAGCCAGATTCCACAGCCACAGAATTAGAGCCGTAAAACACCACGGGTTGTCTTTAATTTAAATGTGAGAAGTTTATTTTATAAGGAGTTAGAGTAGATGTTTATTTTATAATTCACCTTTTCGTCTGTCCTTAAGGTCACTCGTCATCATGTTTAATGATCTCCTCTACTTCATCAGGGACATATGGACTGAGCAGTTTTTTGGGTTTATCATAATTAGATGAGGGATAATTAATCAAGGGGAATGCTTTATCTTTAGAGATACTGAGATTAGTCGTGTAGAGAGTGCCATTCACCTTAATACTTGAACACCACGGAGTAAGTAACTAGGGGTTTGGGAATATTTGAGATGGAGGATCATCCATTATTTAGTTTTAGTTTGACAGGTTGCTCATGTTAGTAGAATGGATTGTAAGTGTGTAGTCATTTCCCAGTTTGTCAGAGAAGTGATAGCCATTGTTTTTATATGTGTGTTATTATTGGCTATTTATGGTTTGCCTTAAGCTATTGTACAGACAGTTTAATGCAACATGCTGTATTAAAATCATTTTCTAAAAAGCATTTCTAAAAAAAAATCAAGAGACACAATTCTACAAATAGGAGCAGAATGGAAGTAACAAGTAAAGAACTTTCTATTCATCAAAGAATCCTAAAAAAAGATCACGGTTTCCACAAGAAAATATTAAGTAGCACAAGTCTTTTTAACAGTAATGATGATGGTAATAATAATAATAATAATAATAATTATTATTATTATTATTATTTCAGCTCTGCAGGAATACATTAAAAGTTAAAATATATTAAAATAAAAAGTTATTTTAATTTGTATAATATTTCATTATATTCATGTATTTTCATCACCTATTGAATGCAGCCTTGGTGAGCATAGCAGACTTTCTAAAACATTTAAAAAAAAAATTATTAATATAAAAAATATAAAATAAATAAAATAAAAATAAATTATACCCACACCAAACTTTTAAACTATAGTGTACATTTACATTGAATGGGAAGTTTCTGGCAGGGGACAAGATCGGAGTAGTGAAATTATGGCAACATTAACTTTTCAGCACTCTATAATAGGAAAAAAAAAGTAATTAAAGAGGCACAAACTATTATAATTTGTCTCCTTTTTCCCCTTTAAAATCATCCTAGGGGACAGAAGAATGGAACCATTTGTGTGTGTCTTTCCTATTGAGAGAAGAGAAGTGGAGAAATGAAGTGAAATAGTAAGACAAACATGTCTCTGCTGTTGTAATCTCCGCCTCACGTTGAATGAGGTCACTGTAGAACATTATTTCTATCTCTCCATTATATTGAAGGATTAGTTTACACAGTTAGGTGAGCTTGATCTGCTTACCAATGTAATGTAATCACACAAACATTTCATTTTTTACGTTATCAAATCTATCCAGATGGTATTTCTATTCCAGTTTCTGGGGTGGAAATTATGCAAGAGATGTGTAGTTTGTGCTGCTTTCTACAGGACCATACAACATTTTTACCTAATAATTACAACAACAAAAAAACAGTAACTTCAGTTTTTTTTTGTGTGTGTGATACTACAAGTTACTACTAAAGTTAATACTAAGTGGACAGTAAGTGGAACTTCTATGTCATGATTTCAGAAAAGAAAATTGAATTAAAAAATGTCTAATGATACTTCTGGGAAGAGTTTCATCTTTATCTTTATGCTAGATTTTGGGTATTTTTGGTTCACTACTTCACCATCACATCCTTGACTCACTGCATTTCTGTGGCTTTAACTTGCTCTTATATTCCAACTTTATTGGGTTCAGTCATCAGCTGTCAAAAAAAAAAAAAAGAAGTATTTACAGAATTTATTTTCCTCACTAAAATATATATATGTATGTTGCACTGAACCCAGTATATGCCTTTAACCTTGACAAATTGAGATAGACCATAAAGTCCATAAACAATAGAGTGGATGTATTCTTTATACCTTCTCCTAAGCCAAATAACAACTGCAGGCGACATAAATGTGAACGACCAGTGTGATTCAGTGGATAGCCTTTGCTGTCAGTCTCAAGGGAGACTGAATCCTGTGAGCAACCTGTCAACAGCAATGGGATATGTGAAGTTGCAGAAATACCATTCTGTTCTTTTGTTTCTCAGCAACAACTATTTCTAAAAGAAAATAGGAAATATTCCCGATGATTGTAAGGGAATGATTTGAATCTGTTTTGAATGCCTTATGCCAATCTGTAGTTATGTTAAGGGCTGTCTCTGTCATTTGTCTGTGTCTGTATCGGCAGCAGAAACTAAACCATCCTTCACATGTCTGGTTTTTGACAGTGTGGCTGTCTGTGAACTCAAGAAATCTCTGTGTATTTTTAAATGAAGTTGCATAATCTAGTAATATTTGCTTGTAGAGATATAATGCTGCGTAAGCTTGATTGCGGAATCACTGAGTACGTTTACATGGACAACAATACTCTGATTTTAAAACGATTAAGACAATACTCTGATTAAGAATCTACCATGTAAACAATATGTTTATACGTGAAATTCCTGAGGGGACGTCAGATGGCGTCACGTGGGGACGTAATGACGTGTGCCATTAATCGATCGATGCACTATAACATGTAAAACGGGAAAATGAAAGGAATATTCTAAAAGCAACTCGTGTAAACACCATAATCATAATAATGGCTTATTTAGAATAAGGTAAATAATTAGATTACTGATGTCCATGTAAACGTAGTCAATGTGTCCTCAGATGGACTAGAGGTCATAAGAGTTCATCTCAACCCAATGGCAACCACTCTGTATTAAATATCTTTTAGATATAAATGCAAGTTATTAAAAGTTGGGTGAATTAAAAATGAAACACCCAAAACTGTACATGGCATCATCACGAAGACGAACAATATGTTTATACGTGAAATTCCTGAGGGGACGTCAGATGGCGTCACGTGGGGACGTAATGACGTGTGCCATTAATCGATCGATGCACTATAACATGTAAAACGGGAAAATGAAAGGAATATTCTAAAAGCAACTCGTGTAAACACCATAATCATAATATTGGCTTATTTAGAATAAGGTAAATAATTCGATTACTGATGTCCATGTAAGCGTAGTCAATGTTGTTCTCTAATACTCTGATGACACTCCGGTTTTCGCTTGGCTAGCAAGGGCTTTTGTTTGTCAGTGACAAGGGTTTTATTTTTGGTAAATGGCCTAGAGAGGTTGAGGAGGGGTTTGTGTATTCTGTTTGGAGATTTTTTTTTTAGTTGGAGTGGTGAGTATGAGGTTGGCTCTGTGAAGTTCTGTCAAATGGGCTTCACATACAGCAGTGTGCTTCCTCTGAGCCTCCCCCTATCAGGCGTTTGCCGTCTCCACGGTTCCCAGACTACAGCGATGAAAGTTTGCTTTTAAGTTAGCTGCTGTGTGTGTGTGTAAGTGGGTTAATGAATAAGAAAGAAAAAGAGTGAGAGTTGGATGGATGGATGGATGTATAGATATATTATGTTGTATTATATTATACATACTCATCAATTATATTTGCTGAGAAAATCATGGCTTTTCATTTGACTTTTTATTAAGACTAGTTTTTTTAGTGTTGGTAATTGTGTATTATAGTAATATTATACATATTACATGTATATAATATAAATTTAATTGTAACAAACCTCTGTTTATAATAGGCCTCAAAATACAACTGGAGATCTTCACAACCTATTTGCCAGCTTGCTGCTGAGATTGTCTGTGTGATTTCTAGACAGTTGCCGGTATTCAGTAATGCGATATATCACGGTAATTAATATGCACGATATTGTTATCGTGGGCACTTGAAAACACAGTGAATAATTATTTATTACAAATTATTCAGATTTTTTGAATGCATTTTAAGATACCATCTGAATCAGTCACTGTGGAAACATGGGATTTGGAGCTGGGATTAACCCAGAATTTTTTACCTTTGTGACTTTCTATGCTGTCAGACCTCCTTGGACTGATGGGCTTTTCAGTGCTGTCAGACTTGGATAAACAAGGCAACTGTCCTTTGCCAGAAGGCCCCTGGACTTGCACAGTACAAAGATCAGTCTGGGCTGAACAGCCTGGTTGGGCCACTCTGCACCCTGCAATTGTGTTTGCAGTCCTGACATGGCACATGTGGTCAGGCAGGAGACATGCTGCTAGCCAGAAGCGTGAGGAGGCCAGCGGGAGCAAGTGCCAGGCTTGTGGTGAGCTCACAACCCTCTATGAAGCTGTGACGCAAGTAAGTCTCAACAAGTCTTAGAAAATTTCAAATCTGTATGGTCAAACCATTGTAAACTTGTAGACTAAAGTGCACAATGCTTCTTGAGCATATCGGAATAAATATAATAAACTATTGCGATTGTGAAGAAAGTTGCAGAATTCCCATATGTTGGAGCAGGATGGTGGGTGGAATCTTTTCCCATCCCTGTCATTTGTGTCATGTGCTGTGGCTTTATCCTTCATCAAATCCTTGCCATCTTTCCTGCTACTTTCAATCAGCACAACATGACTCTGACTGCATTTAAAGGGTCCCATTAGTTTCCACCAGACCACCAACTATGTGCTCCTGAAGTCTGTGTCCTCAAAGAGGAGCTCAGTCATTGTTGCTTGGTTACTTTGGCTTAACTACTGGATCCAGCCTGGTTTAAATAAATTACCCACTATTCATACATCAGAGGCGGGGGGATTAACACCCCACTGGAATACAGGAGCTTAGTGGGGCATAGCAATCCTCAAATATGGACAATCAGAGAGACTCATGGGTGCAGATTAGGGCTGCACGATAAATCGCATGCGATATTTAACGCGCATCTTGTCAGTAAAGCCGGTTCTTTAATCAGCGGTAAATCTCCATCACCTGCGGGCTTTCACATGGAGCAGCATTAACTACACAGAGCCGTTGTTCACTGACAAGCTGCGCAAAACCACGATCATATTTTGCGCATGTTTTGCGCAGCTTGTCGGTGAACAACGGCTCTGTGTAGTTAATGCTGCTCCTTGTGAAAGCCCGCACGTGATGGAGATTTACCGCTGATTACAGAATGGCTTTACTGACAAGATGCGCGTTAAATATCGCATGCGATTTATCGTGCAGCCCTAGTGCAGATTAATGATAGCTTGAACCCAGATGGAAAATATCTTATGATCTAAAACATGTCTACAATATCTAGAAAATCTGGGGCTGAAACGATTAGTTGACATTATCGACAACTTTGACAATAAAAAAAATTGTCTACAAATATTTTTGTTGTTGAATAGTCGTTTGATCTCATTTGACCTAATGACCAGCGTGCATGGTATTATAGTGCAATACTGTAATCCAGCTCTCCCGGATGCAATTCAAGAGAAGATGACATACAGGGCGCTTTGGAGAGTAAACGCAGTTGAACGAGACACTTCTGAGAGCTGCGTTTACATGAATATATAAATTTCCATGCCCCTAAAAATGACGCGGCTCAAAACGAAACGTGATTGGTTGCTTTATCTGTCAGTCATATGGCCTCTTGGGCGGTCCTTGGCCATTCAGTGTGGCTAAGGTTCCCAGACCTTCTGCCATCAGTCTGAAGGTCTGTCTATGCGAGACAACTCTATATAAAATTGAATATATATAAATCTAGACCAGGGGTCGGCAACCTTTGGCACGCATGCCACTATTGGAACACTGAGGTAAAATCAACGGCACGCTAAGCACATGCAGATTAATGTTATATTTTTTTACAAAATGAATATTATTTGTTTAGTTCAACAAACATTCGAATTCAGATGACAAATTACCTAATAGCCCTTAATCATAATTAAGTTACATTTTAGTTATAGCTGTCACTGTGCGTAGATGTCACGTGTAGGCCTGTCACGATAACAACTTTTTGTTGTGCGATATATTTCCCCAGAAATAATTGCAATAAGCGATATTATTGCAATTTTTTAATGTAACAGCATAATAATGCAAGAAGGCCTACACACTTCCAAATGACAACAAACTTTTAATTTTTAAGAATATTTAGATAATGGAAATTAGATATCAAAATACTAGATACCTTAAAAAAACGGAATAAATAGTAAATAAACATTCTTTTAACAAAAAGTGCAAAGTAGCAAGAAGAAAAAAAGAAAAATGCACAAATAACTTGTATGGAGATTTTTCCATCTACAGATTTTTCCCTGACCTTCTTTTCTCTGTAAATTAAGGGTGCACGCTATTGCTGAAAAACAATCACTACTTAGCAGTCAGATGTCCGTATGCACAAAGGCACAGATACCAAAACTAGACCATATCTGGAGATGAAACTTTGTTTGTAGAAGCATTTTTTAAATTTTAACTAGCACCTCATGACTACACCACGTTATGTACGAGAAGCTGCAAAAGACACAGGCGCCAGTGGAATGTACAAAACATGGTGACATTCATTTTTAAGTAAATATAATCTGCGATATATTGCGTCACCAAAAATGATTGAGGTCATGGACATATATTGCGCGATAAGTCGATATATTGATTATTGCGACAGGCCTAGTCACGTGTTAGCGATCGCAGTTTGCGCTCACCGTGGTGCTGAACTTCAGGCGATGTTAACAAATGGCGACGCAAAAGAAAGCAAAAGTTGGTCATTTCAGCCGTCTTGGAGAGAAGAATATGGATTTATTTTTCAAAAAGATTGTGTCGTTTGCACTTTGTGTTTAGAAAATGTTGTGTGCCGCACATCTAGTGTTACTTTGCACTTCACTTTGAAACAAAACACGAGAAATCCTTTACAGATCAGACAGATAAGGCTGTGTCCAATTATGAAAAGCAAACCAGTACTCTCCGTGTTTTTGTTCAATCCAAAAATAATGCTACTGAAGCAAGCTACCGAATTGCTCATTGCATTGCTAAACACGGATAGCCATTCAGGGACGGTGAATACATTAAAGGATGCGTTCCTCTCTAGCGCAGAGGTTTTATTTGATGGCTTGTCTAACAAAGAGACTATCAAATCTAGAATCAAAGATGTCCCCGTGTCAGCCAGAACTGTTCAGTGACGCATAGAAGAAATGGCAGAAAATGTCATTGAGCAGCTCAAAACATTTTATTTTAATATTGTTCCATTGGTAAACTTAAAATAAATGTCAATGTTCTCTTAAAAACAGTTTGGAAAGATGCCTTTGATCACTAATTTAATGTTTAAGGCTTTTTTGCTGCTTTGTGTCCCCAACAATAAAAATGTTGTTTCTGTTATGCGTGTTATGTTTATGGGCAGTTTAAATCTACTGAACAATTATATTGTGATATAATAAATAAACCATAATATTAAACGTTAATGTTGATATGACAGTAACTGCCAAGAAAAAAATTAAATGGCACATCATGTCAAAAAGGTTGCCGACCCCTGGTCTAGACTGTTATCTAGAATATCTGTTTATTGTTCTATATTTCCTATCTATCTGTCCTTTTATGTACAGTATAATTGTATCTATTGTTTTATATATCATTCTATTTTTATATCTCTGTCGTTCTGTCTTTGTTGTTATACATATCATTCTTTCCTGTTGTTTTCTCCAATGAATATTCTTTTGTTAATAGATGTTAGTTAATTGCGATCTGTCTATCTTTCAAGCGAAACGAGGTGTATGTAATGCTTCATCTTTAATTTAGAACATGCAGTGCTCCATTTATGACATTAGTCTCTCTGCGTTGTTGCCAGTGATGTCCACCTGCTGAGTACCATGGGAGATGAAAGGAGACGGATGGACACATGAATAGACTTCATTCCACCGGTGTCTCGTTTTTGGCAGTGCCGAGATTTGTGCACAGATTGTTGTTCTCCACCCACCCTCCCCCACCAATGTAATCAGTGAGCAAATGGTAGACACAAGGAAGCCCACTCTTGTGGGGCACGCCTCGCCCACCTTTGCCACAAATATGGAGAGAGAAAAAAAATGTGTGCACAAGCAGTTTGTTATTGGATGGAAACACTCGATAACATCTTGCCTGTTCATTTCCTCCTGCCTCCCGTAGCTGCAATATGGCACTTATTGTGTGCTCTTTACATTCACCGAATAACTCCGGGTGTTATCATGCATGTGATGCTCATCTGCTAAATGAATAAATGTAAATTTGTGTTGAGGCACTATTGTCAGAGGCCAAAAATTCATAAGAACTTTCTGCAGATGAGTGGCACAGTTTTTGTTCAGCCGCGCAGTATGCATAATATCCTCATTAAAAAAATAGAAATTAATTACTTTAGAGTGCTTTTGCTATGCGTCTTAATGAAGTGATTAAATGGCTGCACACATCCATCATTTTCTTCTTCAAAATGCATTTCAGTGTTGAAAATGCCCCAGATATTTAAAATATAATTATTTTTTAGCTATTTCTGTTTTTGATATTTGGTATTTGATTATTTTTCACACTGAGAATTTATTGCATATAATTGCATAAGTGCATGAAAGCATGAAAACCGTGATATACCATTCAAAAGTTTGGGGTAAATATGGTTTTTAAAAGTAAATTCATTCAGCATGGATGCATTAAATTGATCAAATGTGAGAGTAAAGTCATTTATAATATTACAAAAAAAAAATATATATATATATATATGTTTCAAATAAATGCTGTTCATTAAAGCTGCAGTCTGTAACTTTTGGCGCTCTAGCGGTTAATAAACAGAACTGCGTGCGTCTTGCAGAAGAACATTGCAGCCGGAGCTACTTTTCTCTGTTTATGTCTATGGCGAATCACGCAGGTACTGGGCTACTCCGCAGCGGTACCTACCCGAACCAGTCTAAATAGTCCGCATATAAACACTTATTATAGGTGTACCGTAGTGATTCAGGACAAGCCAAAAACACGGTTTGGAAAATGGATTCATGGTTGTACTCGCTTATTATATAAATTTTGTAAATTTTGAACAGAAAAAAGTTAGAGACTGCAGCTTTAAACTTTCTGTTGATCAAAGAATTCTGAATCAGTTTTGCCATCACAGGAATAAATGACATTTAAAAAAAAATTTTAATGTATTGATTACTGTATTGATCAAGTAAATGCAGCCTTTGTGACCATAATAGACTTTCAAAAATAGTAAAAATTTTAATAATTCCAAACTTTTGGCTGACAGTACATTATATATTATTTTATTATATAAAATGTTGAATGCTTGAATGCTTGAATTGAGGGGAAACTCATGGAAAACATAGTTCCAGGCAGGTCTTGACCGCATTACGAAGTGTCCATATCACTTCGCCAAATGATTATAGTTAAAAGGTCCTTACAGCCTAAAACAACCAAAATAACCAAAACCCACAACAACACTGGCCAAACAAATAAATACAGTAAACAATAAGATAAAAACAACAGATTGTTCCCCTCTTTTTTGCCACAAAATTAAATTTTATTATGAACGGAAAACATATGCTCTACTAAAATAATGCACACCTGAGGTGGTGATGCGGCCACTTAATTATTATATATGATATGATATTATATTATATAGTAGAAAAATAATAAAAAAATAATTTAGAAAAAACTCTGCTTCGCGTGAAGCAGAGTTTTTTCTAAATTATTTTTTTTTTTTTCTACTATATAATATAATATCATATCATATATAATATGCAAGTTCTTAAGATGATTTTATTAAGGTTTTTTATTAACAGAAGGAAAAGCAAAAAATACGGTGTCCATGAAAAGAATAGAAATAGTAAATAGAATGTAATGAGAATTGTATTGAAAAAAATGTTAAAACGTTATTTTAAGGACCAATTCTCACTTTTAACTAGTATGCACATTACTAGCAAATTGGCTGTTTATTTGTACTTATAAAGCACATATTAATGCTTTATTTTGCATGGCTATATTTTAGATCCCTTAATCCTGCCTCATACCTAAACTTAACAACTACCTTACTAACATACTAACAATTAACTTAAAATATGGATCTTAAAATAAAGGGTGACCAAAAAAATCTAATAAGCAAATATTGCCCCTTAATAAAACAAAAAAAAAACAATTCTGACACTGATCTATAGAGCATGGTGGAAGGCCACAATACGAGAGTGCTAAGCGTGAGATATTACACAAAGGCTGACAACCCCAGTGAGCTCACAAGAGAAGGTAAAACAAAGATGTCGAAGGCGCAATTACAAAGACCATTTCATGGCCATTAATAATATGAATGAGCGGTGTTAAAATTAAATCCAGTGACAAGAGACTTGGTAAATCAACACACCACCACAAATGGCTTTCTGTCAATATGATTTTTGCCTGGCAGGCGATACAGTTCTGATGATGTAATGAGCAGTTATCCTTGAGTAATAGTTCCAGTTGTTCCTCCATCTAATTTAGCGACGCAGTTTTGTATTAGCGGCACTACGGGACTGAGAAGTTGAGACCCATTCATCTCCTTGCTGCTGCTGTTGCTACTAGAGTTTATATTTACGCTGTAAGTTTTACTGACTAATGTAGTTAGGAAGCATCCTTGATTTATGCCAATTTTAAGAGGAAATAATTGTGTTGCAGCACAAATGGACTGAATAGCCTGTTTGTTTTTTGATGCAGACGTTTAAGTCTCTTTCGAAACCTCTTTAGTCTGACTTTGCCTTAGCTAAAACTCGCTTTGAAAACCCCAGACATTTAGGAGAGTGCTGTTTTTGTCTGGTTCCTTAAAGTAATCAAAGTAATCCCAAAATAAGATGTATGAGCGTTTTAAAGCAGTTTAAGGAGCCATATTGATCGACATCCTACAAAATGGACTGGAAGGAACAACTGTGTCTGCAGAAGTCCAGCTCACCTGATCTCCGCTGAGCGTCGGGGTTTACACGGCCTTGCTTTGGGAGAAATGCTCTAGATCAATAAGCCATTAGCACCCAAATGAGCAGACCTGGGAAGCTTGGGCCCAGTATAGTGTGACCTTAGCCCCCGGTGTCATTTGTTAACGTTCTTATCTCCCCGCCTTTTGACGTCCACCTGGACAACCTGCATGCTTCTCAGAAGCTGAACCGCTCCCCGGGATGCATCATTGCCTCAGGCTTTGCAAACACGGCAGTGAGTCGTGAAATGAGATTTCAGCACTATCATTGTCTGACTGCTCGGCCTAAAAAAACGGTATCTTTCCCTAGTGTCTTCACTCACCGATTCTAACAATCAGAGGGACAGATCAATGAGGTAGAGGTGGGAGTGACGTAAAGCACCAATACAGGAGAGAAATGATGCAATTAAAACGCACCTCTGAAGGCACATAACAGGCGATGATTTAACTAAGTGACGCAAAAAGCGATTAGCTCAGCTAAACTGTGTTTACATACGTTTGCAGCGAAGCCTTTGATCTGTAAAGAGCTCTGAAGTAGAACAACCCATAAGAATGAATTAATTTTTTCCCTGTGGAAATCGCTCTTGGGGTGTTCTGGGTCAATTGAACTTCCTTTGATTTGACAGTGCAGCAGACGAATCTTTATCTGAGATACCAGGGTCGTTTTTAGTCCTTGAGCACTGATTATGCCTTTGTAAACCGAATATAAAGGATATTACTTTAGGTCTGGAATTTATTCTATTGTAAGTGATTTAAATGAATTAATAATTCTTTTTGATTCCGTCATTACAATGAGCAAGTTGTTAAGAAGCTATTTGAATCTGCATCTTCAAATATTCAGCTTAGTAACTGGAGCTATGAACTATATCAAAGGCATGCTTCGTCTATATACAAGAATCATGTAAGAAAGCACAAAATTTTAGTTTGTGGATAAAATTGTGTTGACCAAATGACCATGCTGTTTGATTTGAGAAGTGACTGAAATCATTTGAAAAATATATTCCTAGCAAAAGGTGGGGTTTTTTTCTTTCTTACTTTTTTTTTTTTAAGTAAGAATGGTATGATACATAGCTGTGCTTCGCCATAGGCCATGTTTGACTTCAAAGACCCAGCTGCCTCTTTTTAAAAGTCCTGCTGATATGTGATGGAAGCGTAGATTTGAGTGCTCTTGATCAAAGCACCGTTTCATCAGAAAGCCCCAAAAAAATATGAGCAGTCAACAAATATATTTAGTCAACGAATTGTTATTCACATTTTTTGTCCATGTAGTTGTCAGACAGCACAGGATACCATGTGTTTATCTTTGGATTGGACTCATGTTTTGTGGTCCGTTAGAAAAGATTTGTGTGTTTACAACTGTTACCTGTATTTCCCATTGGACATTTCACTACTTTAGGTCTTGGTTCAGCCATGTAGCTCTTTCCTTCCCACTGTTTGTCCTTGCCTTGCTGCCACAGTAAATCAGTATCATGTATTTAGAGGGCACCAGTGAGAGAGCAGTGTCCCGCTGCTTTTGTGGGGCTTAGATCCAGGTTGCCGGATCTGCCACCCTGCTGCTTGTCTCACCCAGCTGCCCCTTCACTGCTCTCATCCCAGAACGATGATAATGAGACTCATGGAGATAACGCCGCATAATCACACTCAGATTCTGGCAAAATTATGTTCTTACATATTTATGTTTTTAAAGGGTTACGGCTAAACTGCTATTAACATAGAAGAACAACATGTTGTGGATAATCTGCATGTTTAAATATGCTTGACACGTAGCAGCTTTTTGAGGCGGTCTACTGACCCATATTAAATTTGCTTTTCATGCTGAAAATTTTTGTACTTGTGTCCAGGGGTAAAATTTTATTACTTTTTGTACATTTCCATTGCATTTCAATAAATACTAAGGTGAGTTTAACCAGAGATAAAAATACCGTCATCATTATTTACTTTCAAAATCCTTATACTGTTGTTTTGTCCATCAGAATACAAAAAGAGAATTTTTAGAGTCTCCTTGTAAATCTTTGTCCATATAGCAGCAATTCAAAATGACCATGTCTATATCCCAAAAAATATTACTTATAAAATTGTACACCAATACAATCATTTAATTTTTTTAATCGTCTTTATCACAGTTACACGGTTGCGTGACCTTGCTGTGCTATGTGGTCTTGAAAACATATCGTTTGCACGTGTTTTTAAGCATTGCGGTTCAAAAACAAGTGATTTTAAGCTGTAACGCAATCAGCAGCATAAGAGAACTTTTCGCTATATGCACGCTGCCTGAGAGACTGTTTCTGAGCACTGTCGGAGAGGCGCACGCATGTGAAGACGGTGCTCATAGAGTGCGGGAGTATTGAACTCCCGAGTTGAGTTTTTTTGCCGCTTTATAGGCCTTGAACTGTTAAATACACACGCTTGTATGTGTCAAAATGTAGGTATTTGCAAGTATCTTTGTAAACAGTAAGTTAGGTCTTGAGTGAAAGCAAACAGCTGAGAAAGAAAACACGTGTAACAGTATATTGGATCCTTTTTTTATTCTTACTTTAATAAGAATATATATTTCATTTACATACTGAAGAATATCCAGTGTTTTTATACATTTGATTACTTTATTCCATGTATGTAGCATTTCTTATTTATTTGTTCTATTGTAGATTTTTTGTCCTATTGCTTGTAATTTGTTTCTTTTGCTATTTAATCACTAACTGTTTACTTGTCTTCAGTAAGATCTTTTTTTTTTAAATTTAGGCTAGTATTAGTTTTTTTGTGATATTTGACACTAGTGACAAGAATTATGAAATTTCTATGGTATCAAATATTTTGATATCAAAAAGACCTTATTTAAAGCAAAAATAACTATATTGTGATATATATATGTGACCCTGGACCACAAAAGCAGTCTTAAGTCGCTGGGTTATATTTGTAGCAATAGCCAAAAAAACATTGTATGGGTCAAGATGATCGATTTTTCTTTTATGCCAAAAATCATTAGGATATTAAGTAAAGATCATGTTCCATGAAGATATTTTGTAAATTTCCTACCATAAATATATAAAAACTTAATTTTTGATTCATTATATGCATTGCTAAGAACTTCATTTGGACAACTTTAAAGGCGATTTTCTCCGTATTTAGATTTTTTTGCACCCTCAGATTCCAGATATTCAAATAGTTGTATCTCGGCCAAATATTGTCCTATCCTAACAAACCATATAGCTTATTTATTCAGCTTTCAGGTGATGTATAAATCTCAATTTCAGAAAATTGACCCTTATGACTGGTTTGTGGTCCAGGGTCACATATCGTTACTGTGAAATAAAATTTCTTATTCCGTAATATAAGGTTTTGGTCATATCGCCCACCCCTAGTTTAGAGCATATGTATCTAAACGTACAGAAATGTGTGTGTAAACATTACATAATGTGTAAGTGTAATGTGTGTAGTTTACATACAGTGTAGTTTATGAAAGCAGGCTGATATGTCAAGGTCTAATTTATTTGTATGAGAAACAGAAAGTCTGTAAGGTTTAAAAGAACAATTTGTGCTCAGATTGATTTAGTTCTGGAATTCTCACTGACTTGATCCAGCCACAGTGTATTTTAAGTTAATAACAGTAGGGCAATATATATGTGACCCTGGACCACAAAACAAGTCTTAAGTAGCACGGGTTTTTTTGTAGCAATAGCCAAAAATACATTGTATGGGTCAAAATGATCGATTTTTCTTTTATGCCTAAAATCATTAGGAAATTAAGTAAAGATCATTTTCGATGGAAAGTTTATTTATTCAGCTTTCAGATGATGTATAAAACTCAATTTCGAAAAATTGTCCCTTACGACTGGTTTTGTGGTCCATGGTCACATATCAGCTCACACAGCTATCACACTGATTCAGAAGACTTGAATTAGAGCCAAATGACCTGTTTCATAATATTGTTATGGTTCCTTATTTTCTCACATGGTCAATATAAACAGCTTGTGCATGGAAAAGAACTGCACTTTTGTGCTCAGCCAAAATAAAGAAGTTGTCGTCAAACTGTTTTAGAACAACGTGAGTGTGAGTAAATAATGACATTAAT
Source organism: Sinocyclocheilus anshuiensis (assembly GCF_001515605.1). NCBI lineage: Eukaryota > Metazoa > Chordata > Actinopteri > Cypriniformes > Cyprinidae > Sinocyclocheilus > Sinocyclocheilus anshuiensis. The sequence continues at coordinate 357,368 of NW_015536485.1, forward strand.
TCTCTTCTTTGGCTGAACTATTTCTGAACATGTTAAATCATTTAACATCAAAAAACAAGTTCCTTGATTTCATGATCATTTCTCCATCTATTCTCTTTGAAAGTCAGTTCTCTTCATACCTGGCAAGTGTGAATTAGTCCATATGGACCAGTCCATAGAGGTACCCGTCCTAGCCTGAAGGAGAGCTCGCTAATGAGAGAAGAGATTGGCAAACCGTCAATAAATATTAATACCACTGTGAACAAGCTGTGCGCATCATCAAACACTGACTCCAAAGACTAAAACCGGACTGGCATGAATTATACAATAGAAACACCTCTGAGCTTTTCAAGAATAACATCTTCAAACGCATCCCCCTTGGGCTATCGTCTCTTTCATATGGGAGATGCTTTGAGGGTGAACGTATATTCTTTGGTCCATGTTTACTTTTGACAATAGCTAAAGAAGTTCAAAGAACTCTTGTTTTCAGCGCTGTTTTAAGCTGTAATTGTTAAAGCAAAGACCTTTAGATCAGAATTTGTAGGTTATAGTATATGTAAATAGTCAAGTTTTCGCAGAAAGTTCAGCTCAACAAACTCATCTAAGCACTTGATGTGACATTGACAATGACATTGGGAAGATGCCCTTGTGTAGCTTGCGGAGATTCAGTGACTTTGATATCTGTTGGGTGAATTTGGGGTGAAAGCGATGAAAGTCAGTGCTGCTTGGCAAAAGAAATATTGTATCCTCGGGCGACTGGCAGTCTGCTTCTTCGTCCCTCAGGTCACTGGAGCTCCACTGCTATTCCCCGAGATAAAGCGCCTTCCCTAAACCCAGCCACCCCCATCTGGCCCCTGCAATCTGCGTCTACAATACTCTCCAAGTGCCTGTGTGAATGAATTTGCTAGAAGCCTTTCGTCTCAGTTTGTTGTCATCTTGAAACTCACATAGCATTGTTATAATGAGCTTTACATTCAGGGTAATTGCATAGAGATGTTTCGGTGATGACAATCTACAAGGAAGGGAGCGTTCCCTTGGGGAATGGGAAGCCAATCACTGCTTGGTTTCTCCTCAGGAGACACACATTTGTTGCATATAAGATACAATTCGGAGGCTTATTGAGAGATAATGAGACAATCTGTCTTGTGGTACAAGGGAAACCTCTTTTTACTGGCATTAACACCTTATCTATGCATGAGGACTGCATTGTCATTAATACATTTCCAAAGTGCAAAAGTGCCCACCGTCAGATTGTAAAATCTGTGAAAATATTTATTTGTGTGTTGTGCTTTGGAAGTGAACTAGAAATGAAAATAGACTCAAATTGGAATTGGAGTTTTTTTTTGTTTGTGGTTTTTTGTTTTTTAACGTGTTCAAAATGTTTTTTATTTTCACCCAGGGTACATTTATTTGATCAGTAAAAAACAGTCATGTTGTGAATACTTTTTTATTTATTTATTTTAATTGATGATGGCAAAGCCATCAGGTACAAGATCCTTCAGAAATCATTCTAATATGCTGATTTGGAAACTGATGAGTTTTTTTGCAGGCATCACTGATAAATAGTAAGTTCAAAAGAACATTTATTTGACATAGTAATCTTTTGTGACATCCTAAATGTCTTTATTGTCACTTTTGATTAATCTGTTTATCCTTTCTAAGTAAAAGTACTAATTTCTTAAAAGAATCTTTCTGACCCCAAACTTTTAAATGGTAGTTCATAGGGCTGGGTTTTGACACAAATTTCACGATTCGATTCGATTCTCATTCACAAGCTTGCGATTCGATTCGATTACCGATTCGATTCGATCTCGATTAATTTGGATACATTTCAGGTACAGTACATGCCAAATTTTCAAAGAAAAAACAAATCTCTCAACTAATGCTGTAAAATATACATGAGAGTCAGTTGGTACTACATTACTATAATATTGAAGGTTAAAATTGACTGATTTGTTAAAATTACACTTAATGCAGTTTTTAAAATAATAAAAGTTACAATTACATAATAATATTTCTACTTCAATTCATTGAAATATAAACATAATGGCGGCTGTACCAAGGCACAATGCTTATTGCGATATATTGTATGGGAAGTGCCCTTCGTTCCGTCGATTAACTGAAAACAGGCTAGACTAATCGATTCTTGGGATTTAAGAATCGATATCGTTCTGTAAAAATAAGAATCGATTCATATTTTCATATTTAAAATGTATTCGGTATTTGGTTTGCATAACAGTCATGAAGTATACACTAATATTTCCATGTGCATTTGTAAGGTTAAAAACAACACTTTCTGATTAAATAAAATAAAGTAAATTAAAAAAAATAAATAAAATGTATTTGGTATATTACATTATATATTTAATATCTAATATAATTGATCAAATTTTGTGCTGGTACAGTGATGATTTCAGATTGTTATACTGTATACCATGGTCCATGGTATTCACATGGAATAAAATAATTTGTTAAATAAAGTAAAACAAATTTACAGCCCTCATGTAGCTATGCTTGTTACTGTATCTCTGATATTTTTATTGAAGCGTAAACAATAGTTATTTTTATGGTGAACCTTAGATAGGAACTCAGAGGTAAAATAATGGCATATACTATGGTACATGCTCCACTACTCTGCTGTTGGCTTTGCCGTGTACTCATCACCACAGACACGGAGAGCAGACACTGAGCGCTGAATAGGGTTATTGCCTTTAGCACATTGGTGGAATTACCCATAGCCTGAGTAATGATGCGCCGGGCACAGTGAATGCCATGCCGAAAACAAGAGAGGGAGGGAAGGCTGTTAGTTAAGTGAAGGGGAGGTCTTTATGGAGTGTGGGTTTGGTATTTAGACACTGGGAAGCATTAATCTTAGTTTTCGAGCCTATAGTTGTCATCTCTTTTCCTTAAAGGGGCTAAAGGAGTCTTACACAATGGTCCCTTGCACAATGTGACAGTGTTTCAATGGGGTGAGCAAGTTCAGAATTGAGCCACGGTTAGTTAATGGAAGGGTTTACTTTTATCCAGCATGCTAAATTCCTGTTCAAGTGTTTCAGTTCATTTATTATGTCTGTTCACTTTCTCCTCTTTGCCATCTTCCTAAAACACCATCTGAGTTTGTATCTGGCTTCTATTTTCTTACTTTACTGCTCTTCTGCTTAAGTTCTTCTCAAATTTTTGCTGATATTTCTACTTAAGTTCAATATTTAATGTAGTGATTTTTAAATGTAATTAAAATGTCATTAAGTACATTTAATTCTTGCTTCACTTGAATTGGATATGACTAGAAGTAGTTTACAAATCACAAAGAGTTGGAAGTACAGTTCTTTCAATAACTGACTTTTGAGTTCTTTCATTGAAGGATTTCTCAGACTGATTCAATCCAAAAACTTGTGAGTTCTTGAGTCATTTGGACAATTCAAAGAACCAGCTCAAAAGAATAATTTGTTTATTTCAGACAGCAAATTCACATAATAAAATACGATTTTTCTTTCTATGACTTTGTAGATGTAGCAGTCTGTTGTCTGCTTCTCTTAAGTCTTTAGGTTATCATTCACAGATTTATATCTTGGAAATACCACACATTTCTATCTGCAGAAACTCACCAGGACCTTTCAGATGAGGTTTGCAAGCACTTCTGTTTTACTCTTCAAGGCTCGCAGGCTTAACGGATCAAGGTTAAATTCTCTAAGCACAGAAATTCTTTAAAAAAAAGAGAGAAAGGCGACATTGTTCAGTGTCCAGTATGGAAGCCCGTTTCCGCCACTGAATTAAAAAAAAAAAAAAGGTAATTGCGACTTTATCTCACAATTCTGACATTTTTTCTTGCAATTGCGAGTTAACATCTTATAATTCTGACTTTTTTTCTCACAATTGCATGATACAAACTCAGAATTCTGACTTTATAACTCACAACTGCACATTTGTATCTCTCAATTCTGACTTTGTAACTTGCAATTGCGAGTTTATATCTCACAATTCTGAGAAAAAAAAGTCAGAATTGCGAGATGTGACTTTGCAATTGGAAGGAAAAAAGTCAGAATTGTGAGATTAAAAAGTCACAATTACCTTTTTATTTTTTTTTATTCAGTGGTAAAAACAGGCTTCCATAGTCCAGTGCACAGATTTTTTTTTATATTTTATTTTTTAAAAATAGTGAACATTGGTCACTGCTGATTATAAATTTCTCTGTAGTAGAAACTGCAACAATTTTGTGACCTTGATCTAGACTAGCTACAAAATTCAATTGAACTTGTCTAATTTAAAATGGTTCTATTGCTGGTTAGTTAAAACATAATTGCCTCTTCTTTAACTCTTATTTTAAAATAATGTTTAAAAATGTTTAATTCAAGTATATTTGTTTTAATTTTCACACCTATTGTATTTATTTAATTATTATTATTAGTATTAGTATTATTCAATCATTTATAATATAATATATTAGTGTTTTTTTCTCTACTTTTGGAGTGGTAATCCTAGGCGTAAATTGCCTGATTATTGTCTCCTTTCATCCTTTTCCTTTTCATCTTTCATTTCTCCCCACTTTCCCCTCTCCTTCATAACTGACCCTTTCCCTCTCTCCTCTCTGTGTAACAGGCTTGATCCTCTTAGCCACACACTGGCATAATGTTCACTCTTAAAGCGAATTATCTCCAGAGAGCTTTGGGATTACAGTCTTTCATTAAATCAAAATTCCATTTCTATTCTGCTTTCTCACCCATCCTCTACATTCCCTCCATACGGATCAGAGTAATACAATTAAGATCCATAAGTTTCAGCCCCAAATAAGGGGCTAGAAAGGAAGGAATTGTTCCACACCTCCCTAAGGGAGGGAAAGCCGTCTGCTCTTTGTTCCAAATTGGACATTGGGGGAATGTCAATGCACCAGACCCCTCGCCGTCCTCCAGTCAGCCCTTTATGCCTGGGTGCATTTGGGAAGGAAGAGAGTGGCCACTTAAGGCCACCACCTGTTATTACTGCAATAGGCTGAGTGTTTAACTGCAGTGCATGGTTTCTTTAAGTGAATCTTGATATTTGTTCATTGGGAGCCAATTGGATATTAGTGAATCGGTTCAAAACCTTTAGTTGTTGTTTGTTAGAAATGCAGGCCTTGTTGCTATCCATTTAGCTGCCACAATGAGTTCCCCCTGACTGTGATAGCAGCATGAGGCAAGTGCATACAGAACCTCAAAGAACATAGCACACATTTGAGCTATTAGACAGCAGAGGTTTGTGTAATTGAAAAGAAATTAGGCTACTGTGAAGCCCTGTTCATGAGACAGAGCGAGAAAGACAAAGACAGAGATGTGGAGGCCTTCAAAGCACCTGCCTCTTTTGGATTATAGCTCATTTTAAGGTCAGCAGAAACATGCCCCGACTCTCTATTTCCACTGAGAGAAAGACTGATGAATCATAATAGCTTTAATCTTATACCACTCTAAATGAAGTCCAGACTGAATGTTTTTTTTCCCTATAATAACTTAATTTGAATTGTATGAGTGTTTCTTGAACTGTCTGGAAGTCTAAAAAGATAACATTTCATGTTTAGTGCAAATATGCGTTTGGCTGATCAATGTGTAGCAGTCGTCATATAAGCTGTTTTTTATATCACCATGATATTGCTTTCTAGTAGCCATCCATACTCTGTAATAATAGTAATGAGGCCCTTATCACTGCAAAAAATCTATTTGAGAAGCAAAAGTGCACAAGATTTAGTCTTGTTTTCGGAGAATGAATACTGAATAACAACATTTTTGAGGTTTATGCTTAAAGCAAGAACATTTTTGCATTCGGGTTATTAAAACAATCTACTTAAATGTCTTAATACAAGTTTTCCTGGAAAATAAAGAAATAATTTTCTTTATTTTCAGTATAATTAATAATTTTCAGTATTGAGTCTTATTTTTTTTATTTGGCATAAGATAACAAATACATACATAACTGTTATTTGCAGCAGCTCTTTTGGAATGATTTCACTGGTCTTCCTTCACATTTTATATTTGCTTTCCATACAATTTAGATTCAGTGGACTTACAGTATTTATGAAAATGTCTTTACCTCACTTTCTCTCTTGTTCTCTCTAATGTTCATCTCAAGGATAATAGCTCTGTGTATCATTTCCTTCTATTATCCATATAACACTTTTATTTCTACTTTAATGATCTCTGTATTTCTTGCCTAATGCATAATCACTCGTCTTCTCTTTCCCTCTCTTCTTTGTCATGCTTTTGATTTCTCTAACAGATGCACTTTATTCAGTGTTGAGTGCCTCAAAATATATTGTTTTCTGTTACATAATTTTGTGAAACTGGCTAAGTAGGTTATTTGGCCAGGTACAACATTCATATATTAAAATAAATGAGCCTTATATCAGCTCTAAACGGGCTATATTAAAGGCCACAACAGAAATACCCTCTTATTATAAAGAGCATTCATTTGAGTAAAAATAAAAAAAGAACTAAAATTAAATTAAATAAAACATTATTGAATTAGCTTTATCAGGGTTACATAAATGAAGATAATTTTTCACAGCAGGTAAAATAGCTTTCAGACCACATTTATTTTTTATGTGTTCTTATGCATTTCTTGCACTTTTTACCGTATGAATGATTTTTAAAGAGTTTTCACTTACCAAATTAGCGTTTTCTAGTGCACATTATCCAACAGTTAAGGAAAAGAAAATTTGTGATACAATGGCTGAACATTTAGCAAACGTGCTGTTAACATCTTGCTCCACAATCCTTGTTCTTATTCACAGAGTGTTGGAGCCAAGCACAGACACACTGTGTTCCCATCTAGAGGCTGGGACCGAGGCCCAGACTGACAGCATTGTTCAAGAGGGGTCTGCTCGTCTCTGCTGTCTAATTTTCTCTCCTCTTCCCTTTAATTTTCTCCTTTCTTCCGTGGAGCTTCTCTGTTCCTCTTAATTTCCCTTTTTTGGTACCTGTTGTTATCGCTCAGTGGGACAGCACTAACTGCTCTGAGTATTTACCTCCAAAAATGAGGTTTAAGGAGATTTAGGCACATCTTTTTGCGTGCATTCAATTCACTCTGATCAAATATAAAAGGAATTAGCTTTCGTAAGCGTACCTCTAAAGATCTTAAAGGTTTAAAGACAAGCACTGATTTTATGAAGCAGTGGCACACATTCATATCACAAGTGGCAGGTTTTGTTTTCGCTCCCCGCTTCTGTACTAACCTTGCTCTGCAGGGCCCACGGAAGGGAAACAGCATTAGCTCAAAGGAATACTAATGACACCTAATGACACCAGTATATGCTTTAAGAATTCAACATGGAACAATGAGAACTGTTATGCTGAATGTTGACGCTGCTGCATGTGTTGACTTGGATGCTGCAGGGCATAGATTAGTATAGTAGAGGATTAGTGGCTTTTAGAACGTCGCAGTGCTGACCTTACAGTGTTAAATATTCCTTGTGTCAACCTTAAATATAATTTATGGCCAAATATTGAGTACATTTATGTGTACAACTAAATATTGAGAGTCAAAAATCAGCTCATGAAACAACACCTGTTTTGTCACTTGAAAAAAAAAATACCTTGCTACGTGTACTGCGTTAGGCTAACTGAGACTTGTCATAGCACTTGCATATCATTGCTCTTTTGTTGATTTTGATTGCTTCCATTGTCCTCATTTGTAAGTCGCTTTGGATAAAAGCGTCTGCTAAATGACTAAATGTAAATGTCACTTTAACAGCATTTCCATATTACAGATATATTCCCTCAGGGAAAAAAAATTCTCAGATGACAACTTCTTCATTACAATAACAGATCAATATATCTCTTTAAATTATCTTCCATTTATACAAAAACTATTTACAAAAAAAATGGAATGTGGATGCAATATTTACAAATAAACATAAAACATAGGTTCTATAACAAAAAAAAATTATTCAGTTGGAGTTATATACTCAATCCATTTAGACCAAAAGTCAACATATATCTTTTTGGTAATTCACACAGAATGTAATTTTCTCCATAGTAAATATACTTTTTACAAAGTCGATCCAATCCTGTACTTGTGGTGGATTAGGTTTATACCAGCATCTAGTAATAGCTTTTTTACTTTGAAGCAAGAATTATTCTATAGATATATTTGTTCTTCCTTTCCCAGGAAACCATTGACACCATGCCCATGTAAAGTACCTCAAAACTGAAATCAACTTAAGTGTTTAAAATCTTTTCCAATACGTTGTGTATTTCTTTCCAAAAACTTCTGATTAGGGATGCACCGATACTGGTATCAGTATCGGGCCCGATACTGAGCTCCTGTACTCATACTCGTACTCGTTAAAATACCCCGATACCAAATGCCGATATCACACAGCATGTGATAAGCGCCATATTCAAACAAAGAAACACCGACAACAGAACAACAGACAGCAGAATGGAGGATATATGTGAAAATGGTTAGCATCCTGTGAGCCACAATGTCTCCAACAATTTGAGTTGCCTAGAAATTTAGGAGCAAGGAAAAACCGACCTGCATAGACCAATTTGGAGTAGATGTCACAGTTACGTCACATGCAGCTGCCCATGCATTGTGGTGGCAGAAAAACAATGGGAACAAGTGGAGGGAAGCGGGTAAAATCCAAGGAATAAGAGAAAAAAATGTATTGTTGTGCCTTTGGATGTCAGAATCGGAATGCAAATTATTTTATATAATACTGTCGTCAAAGATGCCATTTGAAGCTAAATGCAGACGTTTAAACCGACAGACTATGGATGAAACCTGCTATGATTACCCTACTTTAAAGCATAAATTAGATTTAAACAATAGGTCTATATAATATTCACATATGGGACATATTGTATTAGCCCTACAGTTAAAGCATGAAATACTATTTAAACATATAACATTTACCTATTTTAACTCACAATTCTGACTTTTTTTTTCTTGCAAATGCAAGTTTATCTCCTAGTTCGAACTTTATAACTTAATTCAACTCAACAATTGCGAGTTTGTCAATTCTGAGGAAAAAAAGCCAGAAGTGTGGTATTATAAACTTATGATTCTGAGCCGAGGGAAAAAGAGAGAATGACGAGTTGATTTTTCTTACCAGAACTACCAGATATAAACTCGGAATTTAAAGAAAAAATCTGAATTTTTAAATATAAACTCAAAATTTCCTTTTTTATTCCATGGCTTGCATAGACTGCTACATTAAAACTGGCATTTTCTGCCACCAGATAGGCTCCGCCCACAAAAAAACGTCATCCCTGTTTGCAAACACTGAAATTGGTCTATTTCTCCAGCAAAATTCATGAAGAACGGGAAGTTGCCCATTGTAGATTACATAGACTTTCCCAATCCTCAGTTGAACATTTTCTTATTTTCAATGTTGAAAACAGTTGTGCTTTTTAATATTTTTTTGGAAACAGTGATACTTTTTTTTCAGGATTCTTTGATGAATTGTAGGTTCAAAAGAGCAGCATTTAAAATAAAATATTTTGTAACATTATAAAACCCTTTAATGCGTCCTTGCTTAATAAAAGTATGAATTTCTTTTTTTTTTTTTTTATGACATTTGAATGGTAGTGTACCTGTATTGGTTGCATCAAGGTGTGTAGGTGGGAAATCAAAAACTTTGTTTTAGATAAAAGCTTAAAAATATATCTGTTTAGGTATTTTATCTAATCAGACAGTTTATATCAGAAGCCTGCAGGAATTCTGTTAGACTTTACTGCGATAGACCGTGTGCATTCAGCGGGTTATTGGATTGCAGCAACGTCTGGCCCCTGTAAAGCCGTCTCAACAGAGTTGTGAGGCCTAGACAGTTGAAATATTAAAGATGGCTCACCAGCTAGGGGCAGCCATTGATCAGAGAGGTTCCCTCCCATTGCTGGACACCTTTGATAGATCCTCAGTCCAATTGGGCAGGACTCACGCTGGTCCACAACATCAAAACACTCTCAGATTCGCTGCCAGAAGATCAAAAGCCTGTGGGTTTGCGGACGCGCATTAATAAGGTTTTACGTTATACGTGTGCGCATTTGCGCACTAATGTCAGTGCCCTTTGGATTGCTGTGAAGTAATTGTGTTTTTAGCTCTGAGAAAGTGTGAGATCACTAAGCAAACTTATTTTGCCCTCATTCACTGGTGTACAGCCGTGAAAACTCTATGTGCAATTCCGAAGTCTATGAAGCGATGTCTTTTGTTCCTGTCAAACCCCAGCCTCCACCCTCACCCCACCGCTGGGCTGCTCCCTGCTCCCGTCATGTCAAAAGGGTTTCCCGCAGCTCACGCTTTCATAGCTCCTACAGAATAAAACAGGGCAGAACACGTCTCCCTCTGTTCCCTCAGAAAACCGCACACATGGGCTTTTAGAACTTGGGCCCATCAGGAGTTCTCTCACACCGCTGCAGACCAGCACCATGTTTACCCCCATGTCAGTCGCCGTGAAACCAAATGAAGGAGAAGTCAGTGGGTATAGGGAGGTGGGTGACATTGTGACAACCGCGGCAGTCGGCAGGGATTCATTTATATTCTAATGGGTGGGGGGGGTAGCCCTGGATACGCTTAGGTGACTGGAAAACATTCGACGAGAGGAAGTGAGCGGACTTGGATTTGGTGGGTGCGCTTGTATAACGACGCGGATTGAAATCGCTCTCACAATTGAAGGTAACTCTCGGTTATCCCCGCGGATGTAAAAAAGGGGCTGGACTTTTCAAAAAGCAAACATGTATATTTCCCATGGACTTTCTAAGTCTTTGCTTTGTAGACTGGAATGAATTTGCTCACAGGCTCAATGGAAAGCGATAATGTGCTCTGTGTGAGACTTGCAACAACAGGAAACACTCCAGACCTCACATATGCTGATATATCCACTCCTCTAGCATGCATGTAATAGATCAATGAGGTTGGTTATTCACTAGACATCAAAAAGGGGCTGATGGGATTGTTCTGCTGAAAATAATAGAGTATTGAAACGTGAGGTTCACTAGCTCCTAATTCTAGACGATTGCTGTTTTCCCTCGAAGAAGTGCCCTTTTCTTCTTTAATAATTGATAAAGATTAAAGTCCTTTTGAATAGTTTAACAATAGATTTACATATACTGTTATGTGTTGAAGCTTATCAGTATTTTACTAAATTAGTGAAGTGGTTATAGTATTTTTTTAAAGAAAATCATAAACCTATTAAAACAATCCTTGTGGGTTTAAAGTGCCGTTATTTGACTTTGTATCTAAACATATGATCTGTGCTGAGGAAATCATGAAAACTGATGAAATTGCAGTCAGCATTATGTAAATATATACATTATACAGATATTATATTATAATAATTGTTAAAGATTAAAGTCCTTTTGAATAGTTTAACAGTAGATTTACATGAAGCTTTTCAATATTTTACTAAATTAGTGTAGTACAATATGGGTTTAGTATTTTTTTTAAATCTATTAAAACAATCCTTGTGGGTTTAATGTGCCATTATTTGACATATATTTTATATAAATTATATAGATATTATATTATAAATACTACCATATGTGACCCTGGACCAAAAAAAACAGTCATAAGGGTACATTTTTTTGAAATTGAGATTTATACATCCTCTGAAAGCTGAATAAATAAGCTTTCCATTGATGCATGGTTTGTTAGGATAGGACAATATTTGGCCGAGATACAACTATTGGAAGATCTGGAATCTGAGGTTGCAAAAATATCTAAATATTGAGAAAATCGCCTTTAAAGTTGACCAAATGAAGTTCTTAGCAATGCATATTACTAAATTAAAGTTTTAAATTAAGTTTTGATATATTTACGGTAGGACATTTACAAAATATCTTCATGGAACATGATCTTTACTTAATATCCTAATGATTTTTGGCATAAAAGAAAAATGGATAATTTTGACAAATACAATGTATTTCTGGCTATTGCTACAAATATACCTGTGCTACTTATGACTGGTTTTGTGCTCCAGGGTCACATATAGTTTAATGCTTGTAATAATATACTTTTCATATTGCTATAAATATTAAATAATAAATAGAGTGTTAGAGTTGTTCATATTTTGTAAATAAAACAAAGATTATTAAAATACATGTTACAAGAAAATACTATTTCAGTCTTGCTACTTCAGAATTTCACATTTAATTCAATATTACTTACCGTCTGTTTGTAATTGTTTGTTTTTACAATTTCTGATTGAAAATTGTTTCTGTACCAAATTTATTTCAGTGAAAACAGTTGTGCTATTTTTTTATTATTGTTGTGATTTTTAAGTACATTAATTCACTTTATCTGGCATCGAAGGTGTGGCGGCTGCCATACGTAATTCCTCTGGATAAAACATGCCAAAATATTTCATAGCCTTTGAGGGACCCAATCCATATTGCGCCAGAACATCTTTGTAGAGAGTTGGGGGTGGCCTTTTTGGATTTAGGCCAACTCAACCACCTAGAAACCAAGAACATCTTGGCAACCGCATAGCAACATGCTAATAGCCACACAAAACATCTTAGCAACCACATAATAATGCTCTGGCATCAACCCACAACAATGTAGCATTGTCTGCAGATGTTTCATGCAAGCACCGTTTGTCAAAATCTTGTTTTGAAGGCGCTCAATGTAGGCTGATATTCAACTTATGATACAAGTCTTGATTAAAAAGTCATTAGTTCAGTGGTAAAATGTTATGTTGGGATTGAACGTTGTTTATGTACAGTGCTTTTAAAGACCTGTCAATGTGAGACGTGCTTGTTTTTTTCACCTTCAGATGTTGATGCATCACTCCGGTTCTTCGTGTGATTCAGAGGCGTCAACAAAAAGCCATGTCAACATCGCTTTCTGAGTTCCCAACCAATCAAGCAGATCTGTAGTGCAACAGAGGAGCTTAGTCATTGTGCGTGTCCCTCCCACATGCCATAATGATTTTCATCAGAGCATGAGAGAGATTAGCTAAAGAAACATGATTATCGTGATTATTGCTCTACAGAAAATGTGTGAAAATCCATACATGTAAACTCTGAATCTGCTAGTAAATGTGCTGATCATGTGCATCTTATGTGCTGTGAATACTAACGAGAGGCAGAATTTGAGGAGTGTTTGATTGGAGCACTTGCTGTACGTACGCCGGTGTGCTTCGTTAAAGCCCAGTCCATTAACCCCCTTTGCTATGATGCTGGAGCCATATGCTGCAAATTACAGCTCTAATGTGAGACACTAAATGTCAGTCTGGAGCGCTGGTGAGGAGATGATTGTTGGGTATAATGGCTGGATTTTTTTTTTTTAACTTGCACTTGTCAGATTTGAGTCCCACTATCAGTATTGTTTGGAACAATGAACAGAATAATGTTAATCTAGGATGTGCTTTATAATAGGGCTTTATGAATGAGATGACTGTGGACTGTATATATTAGGGATTATGGATAAAGATGAACCAGTTGCTTTATTGGGCTTGAGGTGCATTGTTACTATATTTGTGTTTGTTGATATTGTATGTTTGCGCAATTGCATGCCTTGTGAACTTATCTAAATAAAACTTGATATTTATTTAATTCATTAATTTAATTCATTAATCATAGTAATATCATTAAAGTTGATACATGTTATTTGTGAACTTCAACATTTTATTTTCTTTGATGTTATGAACATTGTTGCTGTATTAAACTTTAAAACTGACAACATAACAAGTAAAACAATATGTAGTATTATTATTAAAGTATATTTTGTATGTTTGAACACCAACATTTTTCTTATAATGTATCGAACGTTGTTCTTGCTAAATATGCCGTATTAAATTTAAAGCAAAACAAAATGTCAATAACCATATTATAATTATTATTATTACTACTTTTTAAATGCTACTTTTATCAGTGACCAGTGGAGATGTTGCCAGAATCAAAATGAGAATTTGCAACAGTTATGTTATGTTAAGAGTTTGTGAATCTTCAGATGTAATGTTTAGAGTCCGACCGATATGGGTTTTTTTGGGGCCGATACCGATACCGATATTAGGGAGTAAAAAAAAAGGCCGATACGAGGGATCCGCCGAATTTGGTGCGGATTCGCCACGCCGTTACGGAGATTTGGCCGTTCAAAGTTTCAGTGGTTTTCCATTGACTTAAGCTTTAAAGCGTTTCATCCAGGTCGCCAGTAGCAAACAATGGAGCGCGCTCTGCAGGACAAACTAAGTAATTACACAATTTCAAGCATTTTATCTGCATTACATGTTCTGTAAAAAACAATTTCATATCGGCGGCATATTCGCCGATACCGATATATCGGCGACAGGCTCATATCGGCCGATAATATCGGCAAAACGATATATCGGTCGGGCTCTAGAATGTTGTTAGAAAGCCATAAGTCATGTACAAGATCAACACATTATAGCTTGCAGTGTGAGTAAGGTACATAACATACAAAAATACATACACTTACATACAATCACAGTGATACCTCAGGTCAGCACATGTACATGTTCTTCTGGTGAACACAGACATGATACATCAGACCCTGTCAGGTAGATGATCATAGGGCTTGTTGACATGTTTTATTTTAACCAACTATCATGGTATTTTTTTAGCATATGCTTTTGTTCATATATTCCATTGTTGCCACACCTGATTACACACCTGAGTCCGCTTCATGCTTTTGAGGGCACATCATCATATTTATGGTACACATGGATGCATGGCAGTGTCACGGATGTGCAAGCTACAGCTCATGCTAAAACTGATGCCAGTAAACAGTGTTTTCCTGTATTGTATTGTGTGGAGCCATTTGTTCTGACACTGATCAATAGCCCAAACAGTCAATAAGCTTAATCCATGAAATTATTAATCAATTAATGGTTAGTGTGTGCTATGAATAAATAAATAAATATATATATATGTATGTATGTGTGTGTGTGTGTGTGTGTGTGTGTGTGTGTGTGTGTGTGGTTTTGTCTGGTGAATATCATGAATGAAAATCATCCACAATCACACATTCACAGGAGGGAGCAGCTCCCCCCCAAAACAAACACACACACACACACACTGGCCGGCAATGAGTGATGGTGGAGCTACCACAATATTGCCGTCGCTGCAGAAAAGCAGGGCTCAGACAAACACATTCAGACAAAGGAATAAGCAACAAAGAAGGAGGGAGAAAGAGGCTGCATGCAAGTAGTGTGAAGAAAATTAAATTGTAAGAAATTTTGACACCAGAACCCCCAGACACTGACCATATTAGACCGCATGTCTTAATGTTGTTTGATTTACATACTAGTGGTCCAGAGAAAGAAAAAGCACATCCAAATGAAGTGCAAACCCAAAATAATAATAATAATAAAGGAATGTTTGGTTTAAAGAGAGAAAAAAAGATATAGAAAAAAGTCTGTATTTTTCATACCAATTCTTTTCTGATTATTTATTATAGGAGATTTTTATTTTTTTCGGATATTTTAATGTAAATTGTATTAGTCAAAATCACTAGGCATTTTAATCAAAAATAAAATATATCCTTCATCCCTAAGTATAATGATAAAGAGAAAAAGAAGTAGAAGTGTGTCTTGGAGGAACAAAGGTTGGATTTTCATCGCATCATGTTCGGTGAATGAACCATCAGAAAATCCTCTGCCATGAAGGAAATAATGTCACCGCATCATTAGCACAACCTCAAGCAAATCAAAGCAGCAGGTTGCTGTTTTTGTGTCTTGTTCGCTCGATGTACTGCACCCTCCTTCCTTTCCAACACTCCATTTGGTGGAGGGCTGTTGCGTTTCATCTTTGCCGAGCGGTGGAGGACATTTGTAATTGAAATGAATTCTTCCATGTCAGCAGGGCAGATTTGCCCACATCTTTTGTCTCAGGGCTTGCTGCTTTGTCAAGGCTCCCCCCTCGGTCCTCCAAAGGCAACCAGACTGATGTACATACATTTGTATTAATAAAGCAAAAGGCAGTGTGTTCATTGGTTGACCACACACTGTGATGATAGGATATGACTGGGCACTGAACCAGATGAAGCAGCACAGAACTCTATCACACACACGAGAACAAACGCGCACGGGTTTCACACTGAGATCGGATGTAGTTTATCAGCATGTCGTCTCAAGTATTGTATTATTGCTGCCTTGTAAACCCCCGTCGAGTGCATCAATCACAACAAGTTTTGAATCATCTCTGGCACGTTGTTATTCATTTTTTTTCACAGATTTTTTCATATTTTTGCAGTTGCAGAAACACACTAATTTAGTGTTTGCACTCTTTTCATTAAGCAAATGTATAAAAGGGGTTTTGTTCCTGCTATTTGATACGTAACAGTCCTTGCTATTGTAAACTGTGTTAGTTGAGAAGAGGTTTGTTGACGAGAGTTGTGCAGCGTGCTTTGTTTACTTTTGTCCACATAATAACAGTAGTAAACAGAAATGACCGTAATCGTAAAACACTTCTCACCTCCAGAGCTCTATTTGTTGAAAGCTCCATGAATTCAGAATTGGAGTTTCGTTGCTTTTAGTCTGTGTATTAGCTTTGAAACTGTCTGTATGCTAGCGTACTCCTAAATGTGAAACACTACTTCTCAAAATTTGAGGGACAGTATGTTTTTTTTTATTAAAGGAATTCAAATTTTTACTTAGTATGCATTAAATTAGTCAAAAGTGACTTTTACATTGTTACAAAATATTTCTTATTCAAACTAATTGTTCTTTAAAATTTTGTTCATCAAAGAATCCAGCTGTTTTCAACATATTCTGAAATGTTTCTTGAGCACCAAATCAGCATAAATCAGAATGATTTCTGAAGGATCATGTGACACTGAAGACTTGTCAAAAAAGAAGCTATTATTGACGTACAGTAAGTGTATAGAGCTATAAAATTAATATTGATATCATAGTTCGTAAAAAATGGTCTTAGAAGTTGATGAGAACTGTTTAAGTCGAAGCTGAAATTATTATTGATCTATAAATTCTCTTTAACAGAAACAACTGCGACATTGAAGACACAAAGGTAGATAGACTGTGAGGGCAAGATTGGCGAAGTGAGAAAGACAGACAGCAGTACTGAAAGACAGGGTGAGGAAAAATAGAAGGGTAACTTGTTTTGACTGACAGACTGCTGGAGGGCTAGTCATTTGAATGGAGAAAAAGAACGAGAGGTAGAAGGAGCTGGAGAGCTTGATGGATGTGATTAGAACATTGACCTATCAAGGAGACCGAGACTCTGCGGGTGGGTAGCAAATGTGTTTATATGTGTGTGTGAATGTGGAAAGACATTACAAATAAGAGGAGAAGGGAATGAGGACACTGCTCTGGGATGTCCCTCGGCTCTGTGCGTGCATGTAGTCTCTAACAGCGGTGTTTGGCATACAGTGTATGGCCTCTAATTGTTTTTCATCTACACAAATAACGTTCTCACACACCTGCTCTATTACGTGCTTAAACACCTGTGTGGCAGTTTGATCACATATGTTAAACAGACTTGTACTGCATCACCAGGCTTTCAATGCTAAAACATGACCACGTTACGTCAATAAAAGTGACCATCCTTTAAAACGAATTAGGCATTAAAAGACTAAAAAGGCACTTTTTCTATCTGCTGGTTCCTAGTGATTAGGCAGTATTTATACAAATATGTTGGTCTACACTCTAAATATCAGGGGAAAACTCCACCCTGCAGCTGATTCTAAAGTTTTCATTGGTCATGTTAGTCAAAGTGCTGATTGTCTACACAGCACTGAGTCAAATACTAACCCCTAACCCTAACCTTAACCTTAGAATAGCTTTGGTAGCACATCAAGATAGTTAGGGTTACTGTTTGTCAAGATCGGATCCATCCATGATATTACAGAACTCTTAACTGAATCCATGATGTCTGAACTTTCACTGACAGGTGTCTGAGTAATTGAATTGAGCGACCAATGAAATCAGCTGCAGGGAGATTTTTTTGGGGGCAAAAAGCGCACAAAGAGCACACAAGAGGAGGTGGATATGTCGACTTGTATAAATTAAGGGTGTTCGAATTATACAGAAATCTGTGGGTCAGTTATTGATTACGATGTCTCCTGCTATTAAGCTATGCTTAAGGGTGTTTCTTTGACTATGGGAACGTTTGGTCCTGTGGATTTTTAGAAAATCTTCTCACACTCTCACTAGCGTTCTCACTATAGCATTCTGTGGTGGAAATGAGAGTGATGGGAATTACATTTGGAACATTTTTGCATAAAATAGCTGTCCCTTTTGTGATCATAAAGCTCATTTAAAAGCTGATTGATACCTCATGTTTTAATGATAATCATCCTGTGGGACTTAAAGGTCCCCAAAGTTGAAGAAAACCCCTAAAATAAATAAAAGATGTGGTTGTTTACTAGGGGTGCAACGGTTCTCTGTAAAAAATCGAACCGTATGGTTCTCCACACACGGTTCAGCATGCACTAGGACCGCGGTTCAACTTAAATCTGACAATGCATCTATGCATCTGTAATATGGTTTGTTAGAGTTCGGCTAATGCATGTTTCTGTTGATGGATACAAATTCTGGCTTTCCAATACATTACAACAAGAGCGATGAGAGAAAAAAAACAATACGTGGACAAACCAGTCACTCTGTTCAATGCGAGTGCTGTATGCTGGAATTTATGCCGTCATCACGTGTTGATAGCGCAGGTGAGACCTGAACAGCACACGTTGCTGTCTGTGTTTAAACTAAACTCATTTAAGCCTTTTCCAGTTTAAATATTAAAAAGCCAGAAGACGCGAGCTCGCGCGCGCAGTGAGAAGATCTGTGTGTGCGCTCATCCGAAGCGCGTGAACCCGCGTCTCAGAACAAATATTAAGCTCTCGGTGAAGTATTGTGTTTGAATGGACAAATTCACACAAAAAATTATGTCAAAATGCCCGTCTTGGTGAGTATCCACCGAACCGTGAGTAAGTTGAACCGTTGCACCCCTATTGTTTACCATTGTTCAGCAAATTTTGCAATTGCAATTGAGTCAGTTCGGTAGGAATGCATGTGAAATGGAATTTCACAAATTAGTCGTTTTGACTGACAGAAAGCTGCTTGGTTTGAAAGTGACTTCTGTGTGAGCTATGCTTCATACATCTTGACATTTTTTTTGCTCGCAAATTTTCCCCAAAATTATGCTAATGTGACCACACATTATACCTCTGGTCCAACTGAAACCGTGCAAGAGTTTTCACTTTATATTACTGAAAGTTGACTTAGTGTTGCTCCATCATTTCACTCTCATGCCGCTCACACTCACATGCATTCTCACAAAAAAAGCATCTTTATTTGTCATGTAATTACTGAGAGCTCTCGACTGTAATGTGCTTTTGCTTTGACATACTCTGACATGATCTGTTTGATTATATTCAGCTTGCTTCAATGGCGAAAACAACAACAACTGTGTGCGTTTGCATCAACCATGTGCCTTCGGGCACTATTCTCCAAAACCAAGAATGACACTGAAGATGGTTTTGCTGGCAACAACGTAACCAATCACACCTTAATTCCTGTGATTCGATTCTAAAAAAATGTGAATGTATGATGACCGAGGGAAATGAGAGGTAGAGAGTAAAGGAAAATCATGAAGTGAAGGGACCAATTCCAGTGTAAATATTTATGTACTAATGGTTACTGTGTGATTATGCTTGATATGCTCCTGTTTGTTTGAGGTGAAACATCAACAGTGCAGAAATCAATGGAGATAAATAGAGCAAGAGAGAAGGAAAGGACAGCCAGAGAGGAATAGACAAACTTAAAACAGGCTGATAGGAAATGTTTTCTCCTTCACCCATTTCCCATCAATAGGTCTATCTCTGTTCTCTCAGGTCATATCAGTCACACTCCATCCCTTGAGAATCTGCTGCAGGAATAGGAATCTTAAGGAATTTAATGATTTGGTTTCCGATTCTGGTTCTTTAACGGTCATTTTAATACTTTCAAAGAAGAAATATTTGAAAATAAGACCTAAAAATTTGATTGCATTCACTGGCCTCAAAAGTCTGTTGCCAATATTTTTTTTAAATAAAATCTTTCTATTCATCAAAGAAGAAAACATTTTTTTTTTTTTTTACAAATATTAAGCAGCACAACCATTTTCAACTATGATAATAATAAGAAATGTTTTTTGATCACTAAATCAGCATGTTTGAATGATTTCTAAAGGATCATGTGACACTGAAGACTGGAGTAATGGATGCTGAAAATTCAGCTTTGCATCACAGGAATAAATTATATTTTAAAACGGCATAATACAAAACAGTTTTTTAAATTGTAATAATGTTTGACAAATTAACAAGTTAGCAAGTAAAAATGTTGAACTTTATTTTTAATCAAATAAATGCAACCTTGGTGAGCATTAAATGCCTTCTTTCAAAAACCCTAAAAATGTTCTCCACTTATATATAATGCCGCTGGGCTTGTGGCTGACATTCTGAACTGCTGCTGTAAGGACCTAAGCCCAGGTTTGCATATTCTGCATGGATTAGCTGCATTTAGTTGTAGGAAGTTAGTCCTGGATCAGCACTTCAGGAAAACTTTTATTTCCAGCCAAGTTGCTGACAGCAGCAGTAGCACTACATCTTACCTCCAACTTCCTAATGCTCCATTCAGTGAGACGCCCCTGTGCCACTTGGTCTTTCAAACGGACCTAGTTTCACACTGCATTTATCTTTTTTCCTCTTTAAGAAGGCATTTTGCGATTCCAGAACAAACTCCAACCAGACAAAATGCTCGATTTAAGCTTTTCACGTGTGGGAGTTTATTGACTCGGGAGTGTTTGAGAGCGTGTGTGCCGTCAAAACTGCCTCCCTCCATCTTACCTCTTTCACAGAGATACTCAAATTCCTTGAAGTGTTAAATAAAAAGGCGAGAGAGGTGTCTGATGAAGGCGCTTTCACACAATCTGCATACAGAAGCAGCAGAGGCAGATTAGTGTGTGGTATTGAGCTGTGAAGCGTCAGTGTAAAGCTGTGCTCACAGGGCTTTATCTGCTCACTTCCTCAAAGGAGTTCAATTGTGCCCTTTGAAATCCACCTGGGTTTCAGCCTTAATCTTGTTGTTACCTTTGCAGGCTGTTTGCTTATTATTTCTAATTTTATTCCATTTTTTTTTCATCTTTGCACTCCCAGAGTTGATACCTGAGTTTCTAGGTGCAAACATTGAAAGTAGGGGGCGAAACTACAATATTTCAAAGTATTGCAGTATTTTACTTCATGATACTGTGTTGATATTCTTACGGCAAGAATCAAGAATTGTAGATTTTTTTAATGTAATATCTATGGGGAAAAGAGATTGACCACTACTCATAGTATGCAAGAAGATGAAATGTACTGTGACATTAGGTCGCTAGTCTTGCTAGACTTTTACTTGAGGCGAAGTCTGGGTAGGGTTGCACCAGCCTTTCGTAAGTTCAAACTTAAATCTAGTTTGTAACTAATTCTGCACTTAATTCGGCTGCACCGTTTGTTTTTAAGGCAATACGAAATTAGTAGGTCGTAAGTAGTGTTGTCTCAAAACATGACATAAAATAGCAGCTTTTGAATCTGGGAGCAGTTGTTAAAATGCAGTGAATTTCAGTTTATCCTGTTAAGATTGGTTTTTACTTTTTTTTTCCTTGCGTAACTAATGATAAAAAGACATTTCTATTTAAAGTACAGTACTTAATTTAAGTAAAACATGAGCTTATTGATGCCATTCTGTTAATCTGCTTTTTAATTTCAACTGTTACTCCTGGGCAGAGCGGCCAGTGAATAATTAGTTTATACGAGTTGCATTTCAGCTTAAGTTTAATGGTGCAGAATGTTTAGCAGTAGGTTGTAACTTGCTCCTTTACATGGCACATAGGCTAACTATATTGTAAAATAAACAGATGTATGGTGATATGAATATGTAAAGATATGTTTTTGCCGGTATATGGAAACAATTAAAAATATTTGCAAAAATATTTTAGTACAAAAATATTATTGTGATCTACATAAAATTCAGGGCAGTTCAGGGCAATTAACATAATGATACCTAATCATATTGTATTGCTAGATCTGTTTCCAATATATATAACTATGAATGAATTCTATGGCCATCACTTTCCTTGGTGTTTTCTGGATGTGTTGGTTCGCATTTGATGTTTTATTCTGTGTGTGTGTGTGTGTGTGGAGAACGATAGACCTTTTTTCTCTTCAGGGTGTCAGATGTTCTTAAAGGTCTCCTCACATCTGCACCTTTGTAGTTCATTGGCAGCTGGTGAACTGACCAGTCAATGCACAGACACCTTCACATACATACAGTACATGTAACCAGGAGTTTTTACATGCAGTTGCTTATGGGGTGGTGTTTTCTCTCACCTTTCCCATATTTCTCTGTCACATACTGTATCGATAGATTCCCTTGACTTGCTTTATCCTCCTCTCTTTCTTTCTTACACATGCTCACATGTAGTTCTTAGCATGCACAGAGACCTGCACAATGCTTTTCACCTTTCACAGTTTGTGTGTGCTACATAAGTATAGGTTACTAAACAAGTGGAGTCTCAGAAACACATACAGGCAGCAAATCTTACAGAACTATACTGTAGTGGGCGGAAATTTAGTAGCGTATGAATTGTACATGGTTCTGTGTATTTTTGTCTTTCAGCCCTATACACAAACCTTTTATAACAAGCTAGGGCTGGACGATATGGCCAAAATTTATATCACGATATATTTCTTAATTTCGGTCGATACGATATAATTCCGATATCGATATGAACACTATTAAAAAAGCCTCATAAAAACAGCCAAGAACAGCCACAACAGATGTCTGTACCTACAAACTTATGAAAAATTAATTTGCCAACTCTATGAAACCTACTCCTATAAAACTATATAATATTTTAGGAAAAAAATGGCGCAAATAAATAAATATTATTGTCCAGCCCTATAACAAGCTATATATTTGTTTCATGTTATTCTTTGATTTCTAAAGAGCTGATTAGTTAATTATTTTTTTCTTTCATTAAAAAATAACTAAATATTAAGTATGAAAATGCTATTCTCTTAATCAGTTTGACTTTCAAATGATAGCGATTGATGCTTAGTAAGTTAAAATGTTCACTAATAAAATGCAAAAATACAATAAAAACAATTTAATACACAGTTAAAAAATTTGTATTAATCACGTTTTCCATTTCAGGAGGAATAATAGGAGGAATATTTTTTGTTTATATTTATACCTTAGTTTTGTGTCTACTGTTTTCTTCTTAATTTCTTAATAACCAGAGCTTTAATTATTAAGATATTCATCATTTTTATATGATGCGAACAAAATCATCAATATATTCCAAATATTTAATATCGCTCAGCCTTCATGCCAGCATTGTGCTTAAAATGTTATACGATTCCATCTATAATGACAGAGAGACTGAAACAGACAAGTACAGAAAGAAAGGGATCCCACCAGAAAAAGGTGACTCACTGAGGCACCTCTCTTCACAGACTCCATTTACGATTATGACCTGTCCATGTTTATAGCCCTGCTCAAGATGGCTCTGCGATTGCCTTATCCTATAATAGGTGGGCTCTCTTATCTCAAACGAGTACTGAGAACCACATAAACCACAGCCAGTCAATCACAGCACCTCCCCAAACAACACGCTTTAGACCTCTGATCTGGTATCACTGATTTATTTCTTCCAGCTGCTTACACTATTGAATTTTACATCAAACTTAACAAGTATTAGACCAGCAAAGAGTGCCTAGAATCTTATTAATGACTACCGCTTCAAAAAGCTGTTCAAGTCTTAATCACCTTCAGGCATTAGTTTGTTACCACAAAGTAAGCAAATAAAGTGCGTAGCTCGTAGTGTTTAAGTAGCTCTTTAGACCATGCTGAAGTAGATTGAATGACAATTTCCCATCTGCTCCATTGCTTTTTAAAATTGCATTGGTAATTCGGCAGTTTTCAGGAAGCTGAAGGTGTCGAGCATGTTTAGACTGCGGTCTTAGTTCTCTGTGAAGTCTTAGAGGAAATGGTTTGTGAAAATTGAAGGATGCTGACCTTGAGCTGCAGTTGTGTCCTGTGCAGACTGCCCAATCTGTGGAACGCTGGCAGCAGACACAAAGAGGTCACCTACCGCTAACCATCACAGATCAGCAGTCCGTCAGTAATCAGTGTGGTCTCTCGAGCATGGGACCTTGGGAATGTCATGGCTTTGCCTACTTGTGCAGAAAACTCTCTCTCACACACACACACACACACACACACCTCTTGCTTTGTTTCTACACACTAATACACACTCAATTCCTGGAAGTCCCAGGGAAATAGAAAAAAAATAACATTTGCACAGCGACAGGCCTGATGTTTATAAATGACTTATGATGATTGTTGTATGTCAGAGTGTGTGCGCTTATTGTTTGCACAGCCTTGTGCGTGATTTATGATTTTTGTATGGCTCACAAATCATGGAAGTGTACATGCAGTCTATGATTATGTATGTGTGCCTTGTGTGAGTATCTGCATAATGAAGTATTTGCTGCTTGTAATACATACCATCTTTTAATCAGCACATCCCATGAGTGGCTGCTTGAAGCTGCCTGCCTGCATTGGCAGTCCTACAGGAGAATTAGTAAAACCAACACTTGAGCTTGCACGTTTTCTCAAACCAACGCAACGCAATTTTTGCTTCTGTGGATAATTTTAAGCATATTACAGTGAGCAAATATATTCACTGAAAGCCATTGCCTTGGTATTTCTGTGCATCTAGAGGCATCAGATGGAACTGCAAAAATGATTTTTTTCACTAAATTATGTATTATTTTTATAAGAAAAATTAAGAAGAAAAATATAAGAAATAGTTAATATAATAAAGTAAAATATATAATAATAATAATTAATATATGTGTTAAGGCTGTTGAAAATAATGTGTAAATACTTGCGATACTGATGTGATTAATCCTCATATGTAAAAAAAAAAAAAAATTAAGTATTAATTTTTTTATTAATTGTGAAAATTGATGTGCAAAATAAACTTATTGGGGGAAAATTAACTGACAGCTGTCATTCAAACAGAGAGACCTGATACTGAAAGAGACAGAAACTTCTCTATATTACAATATATACTATATACAACACCCTATATTAAAGGCTTGTAAATGTGATATTATAATCGATTTATATAAAGATTGTTTTTAGTTAATTTAAATTAAAAGTTATAATACATTTAATGTTCTATAAAATTTTAAGTGTATTATATGTTAAAAATGATGGCACAAAATTGTATATAGAATTGAATGAGTACGATTACTCATTTTATCCCAGACATGGATAAAAATCCAACAGTAAGAGACATCAGTTATATTACTGGTATCTGTGATACTGTACTTGGCATTAAACAATTTAAAATACACTGTCTTTATGTTGTTTCTTCATAAATCTACAGGAGATTCAGTATGAAGATATATTTATGACAAAAATATATTTATTTACAAATTTTAAATTTAGTTGCAATTAATCACAAATAATTAGATTTTTTTCAGTTCAAATTATGGCAATATACAAGCACTATATAATGTGTGTTTTTTTATATTTTGTGGAATCAACCTACGAACGGCATACTTTAACATTACACACTTCACCTTGAAGAAAATGAATATTATGTTCAGCTTGAAAGGAATGAAGGGTGTGACAAGGTCAAGCTTTGTCCTTGAGATAAGGCTAGTGAAGGATCTTTGGTAATTAAGCGCTGCTCAGAGCTCACTAACCACCTCTGTCTGTAGTCTTTGGAGGTGCTCAACCCATAACATACTGCCTCTGGTTCCAGAGGAAGATAAGGGGCAGGGGAACATGGCCCCTATGATGTGCGAGTTGCTAAATCTCTGGGCTTGTTTCAGTGTAAGGTAGCTTGGCTGGGGAGATAGGGAAGTCTTAGATGAAATCCTCTTGTTCTGATGGGAGGCAAGGGCCTGGGATTTGCTCACCGTTCCAGAGAAGTATCTCCTTCGGTCTGGTCTGTTGCAACTCACTGATGGTTTGACAATTTTCCGCTGTCTTTTGGTTAGGTTTCATGATTTTCACCTCTTATCTGTTTTACTTTTTTTAAAGGGTCCCTATATTTTATATCAGTGTGTGTGTGTGTGTGTGTGTGTTTTAAGTTTAAATTTTCATCTAATATTTATGTTAATTCAATTAAAGAAATGAACAGTTTTATACTAGATTTTGATGGGAGAGTGTACTTTTTAACATTTGAAAAGTCATTGTACTTTATTGTTGTCAATGTGCATAGTTAAATTGTTAATGCACTTTCTTGGCCCTATTTTGCATAATTGACTTGGTGTGAATTTTCCTGCTACTTTATCAAGATAACATTCTGATTCAACACAAAGTCAAAATATCAGATCTCATAGACATTTTCCACATTTTTATCAGGATGTAATAGCTTGTTTAGCCTCTAAAACAACTTATCGCTTTCTTACATCTGATGTCACAAATTCCTTCGGTCATCAAGCCATCATTTTTTTTTTTTTTTTGGTTGTCTGTTCTGGATGTTGTCCTATTCTTCCCTAGAATTACATAAGATTATGGAAATAACATAGGTTTGGAATGTTTCATGTTACCTTTAAAATAAAATAAAGTATGTTGTTTCAGATGATTGATTTACAATAAGCATTTCGATTGGAGGAAAAGAAAGCAGAACTAATATTTGGCATTCGAGAATAGCACACCCGCCCAGACCAGGCACTGCATGTGTTCAACTGATGCACATGATAAAAGTCAAACGTGTGAACAGTGTTAAATCACTGTGTCCTCTCTGACTGATAAAGCTCTTATTGGTCTCCCTCCCAGAGAACTGACAACATCATCAACAGTTCTCCCTTCAGGCTCTTACAAAGCAGTCTTTATCCACACACATACCCAAACAATAGTAAGCGTTCATAAATTCACAGTGATGCGTACCTGGGCCTTTGTAATTGCTCCTGCTGGAGCTATGTGTTCAATTCATTCAAACTCTCTTCCCAATTAAACTATGAACGCAACAAGAAGAAACGACAGAGATGCATGGTGCACTCAGCCTCATATTGCTTGCCGTTTGTTGTTTAAATCTGAAGCGTGAGGCTTTTTCTGCTCAAGTTTTTCTTTATTTCTGCACTAGAACAGTTGTTATCAATTGCAAGTCTACTATTGTTTCTCAAGTGAACTAAATTTGTCATGGCATCTCCTGCAGACTAGAGTTAGCAGTGCGGTTTGTTTCACTGTTGTTGGAAAAAAGTCATTCCATCTTCTACTTGAGCTAGACACGTGAAAAAGCAAGTACATCCAAACTGACCTTTGACCTCAAATAGACCTCTTGTGTAAACAGCATTAACAGTATATGCTTTTATACTTAGCTTTCTCTCTCTTCTTCAACAGCAAAAAAGACATGTGCCACAACAGACTTTGCATGTAAGAATGGGCAGTGTGTCCCGGCCCGATGGAGGTGTGATGGAGAACCTGAGTGTCCAGATGGTTCGGATGAAGCAGACTCCACCTGCAGTGAGTAACCCGAGTGGATGAGTGTGTGTGCGTGTTTTATTCTGTTGACTGATTCTGATCATTTTTGTCCAAATAAAAGCATGTAAAACTTTAGTCAGATTTCATTTGAGGGGAGCATCACCATATCTTGAATATGATTTCAGTGCCATAGGAAAAAATGCATTTTATATTGTTATTTTTATTTTATTTTATTCAATTTAATTGTCAAAGTTACACTACCATAAGTTCGGGGTCAGGTTTTTTTCCTTCCCAGTTTTGTTTAGCAAGGGTGCATTAAATTTATCAAAATTGGCAGTAAGGAGATTTCTAACCTTCCAAAACATTTCAATAAATGACTTTCTATTCATCAACAAATCTTGAAAAATTATATATTTTATATAAAAAAGCTCTGCTGTTTTCAACATTGAAAATATAAGGCACCAAATCAGCATATTAGAATTATTTCTGAATAATAATGTGTACTAATGGCTTCTGAAAATTATAATGAATTAAATTACATTTTAAAATATATTAAAATAAAAAAACTTTTAAATTGTAATAATATTTCACAATATTACTGTTTTTAACTGCCTATTTGATCAAATAAACAGCCTTGGTGAGCATATGAGACTTCTTTCAAAAACTTCCAAAAAATATTGCCTGAAACATTTGAATGGTCGTGTAAATATAAATATGAACTAATTAAGTTACAGCAGTGTTATGTAGCCTTGAAGTATTTCTTAATTTATCAAGCATTGCATCAAGGTTTTCCAAGTATTTATTCAAGTAAACAGTCAATTAATTAACAATTAAAAACAAATAAATAAATTAAGAGCTGCAAGTTTCTTTCGATTCTTGTTAATATTGTTGTTTGATTAATTTCAACAACATAATAGACAGCAGAGGGTCTATCAGGGCTCATTTGTACTGCAAGGCCCAGTGAACAGATCTGATATTTTGACACTTTGTTTAAAATGAGTGTGTTATCTTTATAAAAAAGCAGGAAAATTCATATTTATTGCAGTTAAAATGTGTTTTTGGCAGATAATGTTTCTGCATCCATTATTGCTCATTTATTTCAAATTGGATTATTGTAATAACACCATTTTGAATTCACCCTATAGGTTTCTACTTTCAAAGGCTGTGTAAATACTGCATATCCATATATTTAGACTGTCTTCTGTGCTGTAGTAAACCTATTTGTCATGCACATAAACTGAGATAATGTTAGTGGAGTTTTGACTTTTATTTGCATGCATCCAGTTCTTTTTAGTTTGTTTTTCTTCGAAGGATTGCCTGTGGCTGTTTGGCAGTCTCAGTAATTGTTATTTTAAGCTGTGGACTGAGCCTTTCTTACTGGCCATGTGATGTGATTTTGCCGTTGGCTGAATTAGGCTCCAGCTGCTAATTGGCAGCAGTAATGCTCACGCCCCCTGGCATACCTCACTCTCTTGTGTACTAGTAATTGATATGGTCCTCTCAGATCACGTGCAAATCACATTTTTACACATATCCCTTGTGCTCTGATTCGGTTGTAACTTCATTTCAGAGTCAGGAGCCGTTTCTGTCTCACTTTCCTTTACTACTTGACATCCGAAAGAAAGTGGAGCTTCCAGTTCATTGATCGTAAAATCAGATCGAAAACATGATCAACTACGATTTGGCTGTGTTTTTCCTCTGGCTACAGCATCCTGACCAGGAAGGAATGAAGGAGGCCTAGGTTATGTTTGGAGATATATACTACCATGCTATATTGTGTGCTTATTTGGAACATTATGCAATGTATGCATAGAATCTGATTGACTTTACATTGCCTATATGTTCAATATTCAATGTCTTTCTTTCTTTCTTTCTTTCTTTGCCAAAATGTGACTTTTTTCACACAAAATGGAATTAAAAATAGTAAATAACAGTTTCTATTTCAATGATGGTTAAGTATGCTCAATACAGTAAATAACAAGTTGGTTATTGGCTGACATAGATTTTTAAAAGATTTTTTGGTATTGATGGCAATTGGATATTTCAATGTTCATGCTAATTCCCCCCAATTTTTACATTTGTATAACCTTTGCCATCATCTTACGTTCACTTAAAGTTATCTTAAAATTGCTGTAAATTTATCACCACTGTTGAATGAAAAATATATATCAATATTTCAGTCTACATTATAATGTGATGCCTAAATTCACTTATATCATTTAAAATAATTGATTTTAGATTTTAATATTTGAAGAGTTTATTTGCAAAAACACATAATTCTGTTTTTATTAATTTTCATAAATCATGTTTTTATTGTTTAGTTAGCTGTATTTTTAGTTAGTTATTATTAGTTATTCAAAACAACCAAACTGCAGTTTGATTGATATTAATTGGAATGCAGGATTAAAAATAAACATGATTTTTTAACAGTTTTAAAAATGTCTGTTTTTGCAAATGAACTCTTCATTTGTATTTGTATGATTTTTTTTTTCATTTATGTGATATTTTTGTTTATATAATTGTTGAATTTTAATATCAGACATTTATTTTTTATTTATATTTTGGGGATAAATGTCTGATATTAATTATAATTTAAATTGCAAAAGTAGAATACTACAATTATTTTTTTGCATTTTCCAATCTTCATTATTAAGTTGCATCCTTCATGCTGCCTCTCTCCTTCAGCATGTTCTTATTTTGCATATCTTTAAAAATGAAATGGAATGGTAATGACAACTGTGCCGTAAACGGATGCAGGTTGTGCTAGTTTCAAAGCTCCCACCCACAGAGACCGTCAGCATATGATGGACAGGTGTGAAATTCTGTGTGTTACGGCCATTTGTCTCAAGTACGATGTGGATTCTGCCACCGAATTGCAGAAACTTTAGCTTGATTTGCTTGTTAATGTCTATCCAAATCAGCCCACATACATGTCTAAATTCTGATCAAATGCGTTGAGGTAAAGGTGCTCATATAGCTTGGAGACATACAGTACACACACACACATACATATATGTATTCCCACTAGTCCAAGGTCAAAGCTAGTAACGGTATCCAGACACATTCTCCCAATATCCCTTTACCTGTGTTCGATTGCTTTTCAAAATTGCTTTCAGCTTTGCTCTGATAGAAGGAGAAACTATGTAGAGGCCTTTGAACAAAGTCACACGGAGTCACATGGATCATAGTTCTTCATGGCTTTTTCACACAAACACCTCTTTGTGCCTCAAATAGTCCCCAAACATTAGCCTCCCTCTGGTAATGCAGAATATAAGTACTGGCATGCCATTACAGCAGACTATCATGTTGTGCTCAACCTGGTAATATTAAGTGAGTAATATTGAAAAACGGACCGGGCTCTGTGGTTTCTCAGTATGGGATATCTTGATCAATGGGAACAGCGGGGCAGTCATTATGGTTGCATTAAAAAGTAATAAACAGGAGCGTGCGGACATGACTCAGGTGCTTGTACAAAACCAAATCTGGGATCATATGCTGGCATGATTATGAAAAATGAGGTGGGTACCTTGCTGTGATTGGGTGGCAATTAATCAGCTTGATGAAGTGTGTGCTTGTGTGTATTTGAAAGGCACATTTACAGTGCTGTGTGTGAAAATTAGGGTTGGATGAAGGGTCATTTCTTGGCCCCTCCAGCTGTTGCAGGATGGATTTGCATATACAGTACTGGTCTCTGGTCAAACTGTTTGCCGTTTATTGTTAAACCTTTATGTCTTCATACAGACCTGGACAAGAAATATTATGGTGAATTATGATAGACTGTGAGGAGCTTAATTAGTGGTGCTTGCTAATGCAACGAGTTTAAATGTTTTACTTTTTTTTTTTTTTGGATCTTTGTAAATGCTACAAGTCAGTTTACTGTATAGTAATCACAACATTATAATTGTGGAGAAAAAAATTATATTCATTTGAGATTATATTATAAATTACATATACTTGTGATTGTTAGATGACAGAAAAGGTGATCCAGCTGAACTGATCCAATGAAAATTCATAATTATGCTACTGTTCAAAAATTTGGGGTTGGTAAGATTTATTTAAATGTTTTCGAAAGAACCCCAAATTACCCCAGATTTTTGAAGGGTAGTGTGAAATATCTGTTTTGTTTTTTTGTGTTTTGTTTTGTTTTGTTTTGTTTTGTTTTTTGTGTTTTGTTTTGTTTTTTTGTTTTAAGCAACCACCTAACAATGCCCTTTTAACCACCCTTTGCAACCATATAACGACATGTTAATTCATAATTCATATTTCAGTGAGAAAATATAAAAATGTAGTTGATTTCTTGCTATGCTTTAAAACGGTTGGACATTCAAACAAGTTACACTTCTACACAACTCAGCAACTGAGTGCTGCACATTCAGTGTCGATTAAATCAGGAGAAAAAAAGACAGGCCGCCTTAGGCTTTGACATTGGACTGTAATTGGCTTCCAGGTGAGCAAATAAAAATATATCTTTAAACCTTTTTCCAAGAAACACACAAGTATAGAAAACGTTCAACATGCTTGCAAGACCTTTTCTTCTGAAAACAATCTCCTCAATCAATGTGTGGCAATGTTTCTCTTTAGTTACACTCAAAAATATAATCTTCTGTTTCTGTGTATTTTATATAACCTCTCCTCCAACATTCTCACATTCTGCTTTGGATATTTTTTTAATTAACTTCCGTCCTTAATGTTGCTTTCTGAAATGTCCATCTCCAACAAGATTGATCTCATGTTAACAAGATCATGAATCTGATTGGATTCATTATTCCTTCGAAATTGGTTGGTGTTTTTTTTTTTTTTTTTTTTCTCCAAATACTGCTGGATTTAAACTAAGGAAAACGAGGAAGACATTGCATTAGATGCTTTTGTAATCAAAAAATTGAGACAGAAATGCATTAAGTGCAAGTAAGAGAAACTACAAATGTACAAGATACCTAAATGCACATAATGTATCTCTTGCGTCGGCATAATTTATTTCCTCAAATTTGCTTTTTAAAATCTTAAACATGGTTATGGAGAAGATACTGACTGTTTTCAGTTTTGGTCTCCTCGTCTTCATGTAAATGTTACAGCATGAAATGGGATTTTATTCATTTTTGTTGCCCGAATTGGCTTAATCACAGACCTCTTCATGACATAACAAAGGTCATTCGCTTTTAGCTTGTTCAGAGTAGTTTAATAATTGTAATACATTTCACACTAATTAATTCAACTCGCTCGACTTTGTAAGTACAAAGCGTGGTTATTAAAACACAACATATGTGTCAGATGAGTAAAGCCCTGAATAGACATTACAGTGGAGTTAGACGAAGAATCTTATTTCAACATCAGCAAATGCTTCAGTGTTTATACTGAAAAGCAGTGAGCTCACTCTATATAAAATCATTTGTAATGTTATTTTTGTATAGGTTTTTGTCAGTTTGCATTATCATTCTGACATTTTGTCATTCACAAGACTCTTATCAGTGTTGCTTTTATATTGATAGGTGACAAGTTGAGCCAGGAGACAAAGGCCCCTGGGCCTGTTATAACCTTGCACAGGAGTTTTGCTACATAATTATTTTAAATATTACGGAGGGATCCCGTCAGATGCACCGGATGGGTTCAATTTCATGCTTCAGGCAGCGGTTGCCTGAAGTAATTTCCCATGTGGCCGCACTCCAGGAGCACTGCTGCAGCCCAAGAGCAAGCCCCAGTCTCCCAGCCACACGTTCCGTTCCCGGCTGCCAGAGCGGGGCAACAGCGCAGCCTGATTGCTTCTTAGTCACGCGGTATGTGCTGGCATTTTAATTTAGCGCCCATCAGTGCTGATTTTTCTCACTATCAGATTGAGCTCAAGCGCCAGGAATCAACTGCTGACTACAAAAGGTAAAGCTGTTGAGCCAAGTTGTTTTTGAATTATTTCTCCACATTATTGATAGTATAGCGAGGACAGAAAACAGTTGGTAGAAGAGAGGAAGATGAGATCAGGAATTGACACAGGCCAGAATCAAACTCCTATGAACACAGCTCGGTGTTTTCGAGAACATGTGCAGGTCAAATAATGTGACTTTGTTACACTACCAGTCGAAAGTTTTTGGACAGTTTTGGAGTTTTTTTTTTTTTTTTAAAGAAGTCTTTCTATTTGAATATATTTCCAAATGTAATTAATTCCTGTGATTTCAAAGCTGAATTTTTAGCATCATTGCTCCAGTCACATGATCTTTCAGAAATCATTCTAATATTCTGATTTGCTGCTATAATAATGTTCATTATTTTTATGTTGAAAGCAGCTGAGTAGAATTTTTCAGGTTTCTTTGATGAATAGAAAGTTCAGAAGAACAGCTTTTATCTGAAATAGAAATCTTTTGTATTATAAATTACTTTATCATCACTTTTGATCAATTTAAAGCATCCTTGCTAAATACAAGTATTAATTTCTATAATTTAACCCCCCCCCCAAAAAAAAATTATACTGACTCCAAGCTTTTGAATAGTATAGTGTATAATGTTACAAAAGCTTTTTATTTCAGATAAATGCCAGCAGTTATTTTAAATAGTAAAAGTATTTCATAATATTACTGTTTTTGCTGTCCTTTAATCTAGCCACAAGAGGTCACAAGCCAGTGTACCTTTTGTACCGGTCCCAAGCCCGGATAAATAGAGAGGGTTGTGTCAGGAAGGGCATCCGACGTAAAACTTTTGCCAAATTCATTATGCGAATCACGAACATGCCTGAAGGGAACAGCCGAAAGGAAAAGAAGAAGAAGAAGAAGACTGTTTTTGCTGTCCTTTGGATCAAATAAATGCAAGCTTGGTGAGCAAAAGGGACTTCTTTAAAAAACATAAAAAATCTTAATGTCCAAAAACTTTTGACTGGTAGTGTATATATGTGTATGTAAATATTTATTTTATTGTATTTATTTTTATTCGTGCATATGCATTTTTTTTTTTTTTTTTTTTTTTGGGAGCTTTTTTTTTTTTTGGGAAGCTGTATTCAAAATTCATTTGGCTTATAAATGTGACAGGGCATGTGCAAATTTGTATGGGCTTCTTGTATAGAGGAATAAACCAATTCAGCAACCAATTTATAAATCCGGTTTGTCTAAAACAAAGGCACAGTTACATATTAGAATAGCTCTTCGAACTCTCTTATATCTTATAATTAACTAATCAGCATTGCTTTTGTTTATGTTTTCCCAGACTGTCAGACTAATTAGTGTTGAACTAAACCTATCAAAGACTGAGGCGTCTCGTGAGAGCAGGTCATGTCAAAGTGACATTAACTGGCTGTGAAGCACTCTGGGATTTTAAAGTGGGCTGCTCACACTGTCCAAAGGACTGGTTGGATTGAGTCAAGAGGCTTTATTCCCTGCAGGCACATTGAATTGGTAGAAGACGTGGAAACATGGACATCAGGGCTCTGTACTTACTTGCATGGTCAGTTTGACAGGCATGAGTGCGTTTGTGGGTGTGCATTGAGTTAAAATGTCCTTTGTATGCATGCATCTTCTTGTAGTGGAAGATCCTAAATAATTAAACATGTCACCTTTACAAGTTTACGAAAGCCAACAGAGGTCAGAAGGAACAGGAAGCTGTCGACTTTGCTTGTAATCTCAAGAGAATAAACATCTGCAGTGTTTGCCTCAACACCGATCACTCCTGGATTGATCAACATGATGGATGGATGGATAGCTTGCTTAATTGTGCCCCACTGGACACGATCTGCAGAAAAAGATCGGCTTTAGACATCTGTCTTACTAAAAATGCTCTCTGAACATCCTTTGTGTGATTCCATCAATTTCATTTTTACTCGTAATTAGTGATCCTTGATCTCACCAGCTCCCTATTGATCCTTCATCAGTCCCTTCAGCCTAGGGCCAGATCACCATTTCAAGTCTCTTTAGGTCTTAATGACCGCCTTGCACAGGGTTTCCATTGAATCAGCACTATGGTGTGGTGTCAGTTTGATGCATGTGGCTGGATTTCTTTAAAATCTTTCTAAGAAAAAGGTCAGTGTATAGTGCGATAGGCTTGCCGCGATAGACGGTGCTGACGGTGATACCGGTGTTAAGCCGCAACACCGGTTATGTCACTTGCCCACCGCGGCACCAACCCCCACTGTCTTTTTGTTTTTTTATAGTAATAAAAATCATTTAGTTCAGTAAAAGAACAGACACTACAATTAAAAACTGAATGTGGCTGCTCAATGCAGCGTGCCGAACGACCGATACTCATTGATGGGTCTGGAATCATGACGTTGCTGTTTAAGAATGACGTAAACTCATTATTGGATGAATAATCTGACTCTTTAAATCACAAACTACACATTGTATGAAAGAGAGAGTTGTTGCGTTGGATTATTTTTCTCTGAAATAACCGCAAGGTTTTATAAACTGCATCATATTTATATGTATTGGCACAAAATCATATTGTGAGCTATTGTAAAATTATGCTTACAGTGTTATATGAATGGATATGAGCATAATACCAATATTTACTCATTCTTACATCATACAGACCGCCCTTAAAGTATCACGTTAAAGTGCAATTTTAATTATTTATGCTAATTAACTAATATCAATCCTCAATGGCATGTATTAGAAAAGCAATGTTTAAAAAAGGTATTTGATCCAGTTTTCTTGAATAAAATGGTAATTATTTTAGGTTCTTTCTTTCTTTCTTACTTATTATTAATTTAATAAGTAATATGAATGTTACACATTAATAATGGATAATGAAAAAAACATGAACAACATGATAACTGTAATATTCTCTCTAGTGGCTACATTTATTGTATTCATATGCATAAATTAAATCCATTCCATTGTTGTACATTGTTTCTTCCTGGCACATTTATGTTACAATATTTTACATAACACAAATAATTTGTATGGCTTAAAATGAGACAAATGTGGACCCTAATTTGCTGGGAGAAAATGCTTTAAGACAGTTCTCCATAGCCAACAAGCATGTCCTTCTTGTGTAGCATGAAGACTTTTTCATTGAAGAAAAAAAAGGTATAAAACGTCACATTGTTTTTGAAAGACTGAAAAATTGAAGACAAGAATAATGTGCTCATCCTTCCACTCGCTCCCTCGTCTCTCTGTTTCTTATTCTTATTAAACTTATTCTTCATCCTTGTTTGTAAAAAAAAAAAAAAGCAGTATTGCGTTGCCGGTGAATTAAAGCGATTCAGAGCCTTTCATAAGCCGCAACCACCTTCATTTATAGTGTATGTCAGTATCAGTGTTGCAGAAGATCCTTCAATCTTGGCTCACCTGAGCAACCAGGCAGACAAATGTTCCATAACACATGCAGCAAATTAGCACTCTTAAAGAGGCAGCAGCTTTTATTAGTTCAGCCTTTGTTGTGTGTTGAGCCACCCACTGAATGTTTCAAAACAACAGGAAGGAAGCTTAGATTTACCTTTATAAAGAAAACAACACTTGTGGCTGTATAATATCGAGTAATTGCGTCCACACTCATGTGAGTCATAAAACTTTATTTTCATGTTATAATTAAGCTGAAGTGTGACAGTTTTTTTGATGTGAAAATGCTTTCTTCATTTTAAGGTGCAGTGTCCTTGAAGAGTATAAGAGCAAGAGTATTGCTGTGGTTCAGTAATAAAATAAATATTGATTTATTGCTAATTAATTCTTTGGTAAAGCAGAGATTTTCTCCACTGTTTACATCCTTGCATCTGCACTCTTTAAATCCGAATTTAAGTCTCAAATGTGGAATCCTTTCTACATGCCCTCTGGCACAGGACAACAGGGTTCATTTTGTGTGAAAAGATAGTAGATGGGAATCATTCACGTCTGGCTCGTTTCATAAAATGCTTTGATGCAGACTGGCCATCGGAGAGCGACCCACAGCGCTTGATCTGAGCATACAGCCAGAAGTGAGACTGCCTACAAACCTATATAGTGGGGAACCGTCCAGTGCTTATAAACCCAAGATGAGTGCCAAATATTTGAAGTGATGCCATTTGACTTTCAAAACTGGTCTGCCACATTAATGATTCATGGGAGTGTAGTATGAATCGCAGACGTGATTGCAACAGAGGAAGGATTTACTTGTTTTTCATGCATGTAGCTTGAAGTGCTGCTACATCTCAATCAAAAACCTTCGAAAACAGCTTCTTCAGTTTGCAAGTCAAAAACAAGGACAACACAAATTTAACAAGCAGACATTTATTATAAAAAGTTGATTAGTGATTCAAATATGTTTTTGTGCTAAAAATAATTTAAGAATTCAGAAAGAAAAATATTATTTTGGAAGACCGCAGAGATTTGTATTCAGTTCAGCTTTTTTTGCATGTAAGAATGGTGTTTTTGTCCTCTTGAAGCAATATTTATTCATGAATTATTGAATACATCCATAGGGCACTGTGCTATTTCTTTTGCTAATGTTCCTCCAATCTTGTTTTTTTTTCCCCTGACATTATGATTTCTAATTTCTTTTAGATGTGTCGTTTAAATGTCAGCTTGTTCAGAAACGTCCCCCCAGTGCAATAATCCACTGTATTTCCCCTCTCATTGTTAAGATTATACCTCCAGTGGGCCAAATCTGTAGAGACCCACTTGAGAGCCAGAGAATGTGTAATTAAAGCAAGACCGAGACTATCGATTTACAGCTTATAGGATTCCTGTCATGTGTTTGCCCTAGACATCAATTTAGGGGCGTGCTTGTGTGTGCACACAGACAAGGGTAGCCGATCACAACGTGCTGTTTTGTTAGATCGCTGGCTAGTGTGTGTTAGTAGCTTAAGCCCTCCCAGTCTCAAATCTATTCAGTCCCAGCCAGGCACATCCCATGGTTTAGTACCCCGTTTTTCAATATGGTGCATGTTTGGGGAGAAGTGTCTTTAAATGTCTCACCACAGACTAATGAAGCTGTAAATGTGGTTTTGCCTGTGCATGTGTTTTAGACTGTCATTTGTGCCGGATCAGCACGTCTGCTTACAGCAAAGGCGTTATTAGTGGCATTTGACGCACTTCATTGTCTGGACGCACCCCTGCCCACCCGCTTTTTCATCAGCATCTTTCTTTGTTTTTCTGTCGCATCTTTTGGTACAATGGTACAGTGATGGTATCAAATGGTAATACCATAGTTCTGTTTTTTTACTCACTTGCATTTTATTTTATTGCAATTGTATTCTTTATTTATAATTTACATTACGTTTTATTCTAAGGTCATTCTGAGTTGGTAGAATAGACATACTTAAGTGTGCTATACAGTAAATTTCACCTTCTCACAAACTTGCTCTGAATGGTGGTCAACCTCATTTTACATAAATTACCTAATTTCTGAAAATAATCATTCTTGGCATAAAATACAATTGTAATATATTTGTATTTTTTTATTATACATTTTTGATACTTATTGTTTTCCATTTTTTCATATACAATACTGTTAAAAAGTTTGGGATGATTACATTAAAATTTTTGGTATTTTCAAGTTTTTGTTTACCAAGTTTATTTGATCAAAAATGCAATAAGCACAGTAATGTTGTGAAGTAGAGAGAAAGAATCTGAATCTGTGTAGGCTTTTTTCAAAGAATGGTATGTATCCAAAATCATGGTAATACCATGATACGTTTTTCTTTGAGTGATAAGTCTTTCTTATTTATGTCAATGTTAAAGTACCCATCCTTTTATTACCTCCTCTTAGTGAGATTGTGTGGCGTAATATTGTTTCTGATTGTATTACACATTTTGATGGCAATACAGTATATAACCTTCCCGCCAGCTGATTTTCCTGCTGTCATGAGTCTGTGGTGCTTGCTCTCTCTTTCTTGTGTTGTCTTCATTTTCATCCCTTCATTCTGCCATATTTCTTCATCTTGCCCCAGCGCTCTGTTGATCTCTGTCCATTTCTATCCATCTCACTCTGATTTGTATCAGATTTATTCTCTTATGGGTTGAGTGGTGAAGTGAAGTGGAGACACAGGAGAGTTTTATTGATATAAATGGCAGCTCTCTCCTCATGCCTTACAGAGCAGCCGTCTCCTATGGAATATGAAACACTCACACAGTGGATTCGCCTTTCACTTTAATCTTCTTCCCCTGCCTGAATGAATGTAACTGTTGCAATTTTCTACCTCTCATCAATTTATTACTTTTATATCATTCTAGGTATAATTAATGGCATAATTTTAATCAACTGCCCACCTCACTTTGGGTCAAAAAAGTAATTGAAGGATAAACTGTTTGAATAATTAAAATCACGCACTAACAATTCAAAGCTGTAAAAGCAGTTTAAATACAATTTACACTTCTGTCCAAGAAGGATCACTGCTCATGACATCAAGTCTTTTCCCCCACCCAAATAGTATTGATTTTGGTGATTGATTTGGTGTTATTAGCTTAATTGGTGCAAAGCACCATGGAGACATATTACTAAAGCTTAGCTGTGGTCCACACCGGTTTTCAGCATGTTTTAATTATTTTCTCTCATTCTGCTGTACTGCTTAGGGGAAAAAATCCTGTTTATAGATTTTTTGTCAACTCTGTTTCAACCCACCACATTTATTTCTCTGTGTCCATAAGCACGACTTCTGGTAATGTAGTATGTTTTATGAATTTTGATTGCCCAGTAATTTGAATGGAGCTCAAGATGTGCTGAAACCCTTTTCCATGTTTGTTTTCATATTATTTGTTTTTCATTTGTTTTCAAGCTATTTTAACATTGAGTTTATAAGTTTGATTGTTCAGTTGTGTGCAAATGATATTTCATTATTTAGATTAAAACTTGCTGCATTATGAGTCATTAAAACGGTCACATTTTTCCTCGGTTGCAACAGTTTTTTTTTTGTGTGTGTGAAAATGAAGTATACTTAATTGTATTGAATGTGCACTTGTACTTTAAATCTTAGGTCGGTTTAAAAAAAATAACTGTACTTGAGGATATAATATTAATGAAATCAAAGACCTCCTAAGTGTACTTAAAGATAGTACAATTTTATACATAAGTACACTTTTAAAACCTTAAAAAATGCACTTTGTAATGTCAAATTAAATGTTTTATTTTAAAGTACATTTTAAATCATTATGTATTTATATTTCTTTATGCTTTAAAGATGTACATACTATGATGTGTTGACTAACATACTAAAGCATACAGTATGTGAAGTTGATTATAATTTTAACTGTAAATTGTTCAATATAAAAAATTGTATATATTAATACTAAAATGCAACTTCTTCATTAAAAATGCATTAAATACATGACATATAAGTTTCAATAGAAATTACATTAAAGTATATTTTAGTTTACAGTTAATGCTTATCGCAACATCCCACAGTAAACTTAAACCATAGTGTATTGCAGACAATAACTGACAGTTAAGAGAATAAAGATGTGCTTAAGTCCTACTTAAGTAAGTCAAAAGTTCAGCTAATTGCATTAAATATAAATGTATTAAACTATAATACATTTTCGGTTACACTTTATTTTAAGGTGTCCTTTTTACAGTGCAAATATACATTTAAGTATTGAGTAATATTAATTAACCCTCAATCGTCCCTCATTTCCTGTTTACACTTAAGTCCCTTGGGGATGTGTGCATGTGCATGCATTAGGTCTCACTCAAACGTGTTCTGCATTTTTGGCTGATTTCATTTGCCAAATTTGATACAAATGCTATCTGTGGCAATCATACCTGTGTGTGTGTGTGTGTGTGTGTGTGTATGTGTGTGTGTGTGTGTGTGTGTGAAAGAGAGAGAGAGAGAGAGAGTGCATGTGTCTGTCTGTCTGTGTGTGTGTGTGTGTGTGTGTGTGTATGTGTGTGTGTGTGTGTGTGTGTGAAAGAGAGAGAGAGAGAGAGAGTGCATGTGTCTGTCTGTCTGTGTGTGTGTGTGTGTGTGTGTGTGTATGTGTGTGTGTGTGTGTGTGTGTGAAAGAGAGAGAGAGAGAGAGAGTGCATGTGTCTGTCTGTCTGTGTGTGTGTGTGTGTGTGTGTGTGTATGTGTGTGTGTGTGTGTGTGTGTGAAAGAGAGAGAGAGAGAGAGAGTGCATGTGTCTGTCTGTGTGTGTGCGTGTGTGTGTGTGCCCGTGTGCGTGCATTAGGTCTCACCCCTTTATACCTTTGTTCTGCATTTTTGGCTGATTTTATTTAGCCAAATTCTATACAAATGCTCTCTGTGGCAGTCATACCTGCGTGTGTTTGTTTGTTTGTGAGTGTGAGTGAGCATGTCTTTTATACATTGCATTTGTGCTCTAGTACCAGGCCTTCATTTCTGTGTGGAAATTTTCAGATTTATGCCGGATTTATTTTTTATTTTTTTGACAAATGAAAACAAAATATATACATTTTTTCACATTTCCCATTCATTTCAATGTCGGGTCATATTGACCCCAAGGGACAGATTTGTAAAAAAAAATTTTACATACCTTCAGAACAACCGAATCAAGCCCAGTTTTTTTTATGTGAATATAGATATAAAATGTTGAAAAGTCACAAAATCTTATTCCACTGAGATGAAGGGAACCATTTTTTAAACTAAGTAAAAGTTGATTGGGGTCATATTGACCCCAAGGGCCGATTGAGGGTTAACTACATGTACTTACTATAGGGTTAGGGTTGGGATGAGGGTTTGATTTAGGGTTAGTTGGTTGAATGCAATTATGCATAATTAATTGTTATTTTGATAGTAAGTAGATGTAACGTGTAACAAGGACACCGTAAAATAAAGTGTTACCACATTTTCTTTTAATTGCAATTTACGTACAGGTAAGTGTCCATAAACACTCAGTCAGTTTGCACTTCGGTATTTTCTTTTAAAATAGATTTCCTTAAGTACTTTATAAAAGTACGCAAAGGTATACTTCTTTTTCCCAAGGGTTGCAGTGCATGCTGGATTATCTTCTCATGTCTTTCTCATCGAAAATGATGTACAGATTGTATAGTATGTAAGAGAAATGTAGCACCTCCCCTTAGCTCCGCTCAGTCCCTCTTTAAATGTTAAAGAGTCGCCAGACAAATTGATTAGCATTGCAATTTCCTGTCAGGTTAGGACATCAGAATTAATCAGGCTCCCTCATACAAAGCTAAATATGACTGGGAGATTTCACCATAATAAACTCTTAAATTTCTCCCCCTCTCCCTCAGTGAAGGGACATTAGCGAGGCAGTTAATCAAAATCACATTAGCATATAGTACAGGCACCCTTAGATTATAGTAGCCCAGCCCCGCAGGAGCAGGGTGGACAGAATGCTGAAGAGATCCCAGCGTTCCTGCTAATGGGATCAGGACGTTTGGGTTTTAGATGGATTCAGGTCAAAACTAAGCTGGTCATTATACCCACATAGGCACATACATCTGCATCAGGTTGTTAAAGTGCATTTTTGTAGCATAAATCACAATTATGTTTCCTTGTTCAGTGGCAAATGTGTCAATAAAATGGAGACAAAGTGGATCAATGGAGTGAGACTGTTAAGACCATCCTGATTCCCCACAGATCGGTTTTTCAGGCTTTGTGTGTGGCACTGTCGATTGACAGGTTTCACTGACCTCTGTTTACCTCTGAGAGTGCTGGGGACAACTAGGACTGTCAATATTAGCCTGTTAGCACATGCGATTTCTTTACATTTGTTTAACACTAGTTAAAGTGATAGTTCACCCAAAAATAAAGAATTCTGTCATCATTTCATTCCAAACACATAAAACGTCATCTTTGAAATGCGAATTAAGAAATTTTTAATAAAACGTAAAACAACTCCATCTGAATTGAGCGGTTTCATTTGTCTTGTGAAGAGATGCGATCACTTTATATGATGAACAGATTTAAATTAGGCTTATACTCGCAAATAAACAGACATGTAACTCATTAGACATAAAAAATACTGAAATATGCGCATCGCGCTCACATTTTTAATGTTCCATTTTTTTACCACATGTGATGTACTCTATGTATGTAGAGTTTTTGTGACAATCATTTTGTAGGTAAATAATTAAATCTGTTCATCATATTAAGCGATTATATCTCTTCACATGACTTGGA
The DNA here is from genome assembly GCF_001515605.1 of Sinocyclocheilus anshuiensis. Lineage (NCBI taxonomy): Eukaryota > Metazoa > Chordata > Actinopteri > Cypriniformes > Cyprinidae > Sinocyclocheilus > Sinocyclocheilus anshuiensis. The sequence continues at coordinate 400,738 of NW_015536485.1, forward strand.
TTGAACAGCTTGATTCATATGGATTCATTTTACAACACCTTTATGGCCTTTTTGGATCTTTTAAGTTTTGGTTACCTGTACTTTCAGTGGAGTGACAGAAACTTCTCAGATTTAATTGAAAAAAAAAAAAAAACCCAAAAAACAAAATCTTATGGTTTTGGAATGACATGAAGATGAGAAAATAATGAGTTCAGGGCGTGTTAATGCAGGGAAATATTTGTTTTGTGTTGTATTTGTTAGATGTTTTTGTGTGTTTAATTGGGATCACTGTTGCATAAATTTACACTACAGGTGTCATCTACACAAATTACTGAACCTAATAATGGCACAAAGGCCTAGTATTTTTATCTATTTTTTAAGGAAGTTAACTATAGTTAACTATGAAGAATTGTAATGAGTAATGGATATTTACAATGGATGTGTTCTTATATTGTTATACTTGTCTCTGCATATTAAGCTGGGATATTAGAAAGTATTTTAGCATCAGAAAAAAATTGTGCACTTCAACTGCTATAACCCTCTTGAAACTCTGGGATCGTGGTGCAGAATGCTGCTAGCCTTGACTGTGCTGGACAGAGTTGTATCTGTGGATCAAAAGGGTTCTCCAGAAAGCTGTCGATAAGCACATCGATAGAGCTGCTTCTTCTTGTTGGGCGATATGTGAGTGTGCAGCCATCAGCATTTGTGATAAAGGTATGTCCAATAAAAGTCCTGGAGGCTCATACTCTGATTAGAAATGACCTTCCCAAGGACAAACACAACTTTTATAGCTAACTTACCAAAAACTCTTCCACACCATTCGCACATCTTAAGGTTTAATGCTATACTGGTGCAGAGAAGTCAAGTTCAGGCACAGATGTTATATGACTGGGTCTGGCCTTGAAGTCAGCGTTCCAATTCATCCCAAAAGTGTTTACCAGAGTTCAGGTAAGCAGGGTTAGGAGATGTTCAGAAGTCTATTAAGTGCCTTTTTAATTCCATTTCAATTACTGAATTTGAATCGATGTAGCAAAATGTATTCAGAATTGAAAATGTACATTAAAATTCAAAGAAATTCACACTATAGTTCAAATCTCTGAGGTCTGTAAGGTTTTTAAATGTTGTTGAAAGAAGTCTGTTATGCTCACAAAGGCTGCATTTTTAGTTCACAAATAGAGTAAATAAAGTAACAATAATATTGTAAAATATTACAATTTAAAATAACTATTCTCTTTTTTTATGTATTTAAAATCTAATTTATTCCTGTCATTTTCAGCAGTCATTACTCCAGTCTTAGGTTACTTTTATGGATAGAAAGTTGAAAAGAATCTTTTCTGTCAGTTTTCATCAATTTAAAGAATCCTTGCATAATAATTTTTTTTATATATATATATATATATATATATATAATTCTTACTGACCCTAAACCTATAGTTTACCTTTTATATTTACCTAGAAAAGCAAAGGTTGTCAAGACAAACCTTGAATGTTTTAAAAATACTTTTAAAAGCATTTATGTTGAAGGGACAGAAAGAGCAATAGACAGATGGAGAGAGAGAGACTGCACTACACTTGCTTTTGTAACCTTATTATAGTTATGGATATATTGTACTTGGAATAGTCAAACCATTATTTGCGGGGTGTCCAGATACTTTTAGCCATATAGGCTTCTGATGCAGTTAGGTAAATGAGAAAGGAGTAATGGAAGATGCTTCAATGCCCACTTAGACACGCATATTCTCACCGCTCACAAGAACATCTGAATTTAGTCGACTGTGAAACTCATCACTCGGACATTATTGACTGAAACTGCCTCCCTAATATAATGTGGTTTGTGCAAAGCTAATGATTATTTCTTTGAGCGTACTGATGCGCATCTGAGAAAATTTCATTTCACAATGTTACACCCGCACCAAGAAAATGATTTACATTATTAGATAAATATGCTAATCTAATCTCATCCGCTCCCTGTGGTTCTTCCATAACTTCATTTTCCCAGGAGGAATTGCATTGCAGTCAGGATGAGTTGAACTGGTCACAGAGTACGAGTGGAGCTAGCTCTTATTTTGTCTTCATAAAGAAATAAACACATGAATTTGTGCTCTGAGACCTCAGCTTTGCTCTTCAAATTAAGCTTGATGTTGACTGTGCATCTCTGCTTTGTTATTGTAGTTTATCCCACTGTCAGTCAGTTTACTATTATTCGCTGAGTTTGTTTGAGAGTGTCTCTAATCGTCAGGGAGTGCATCAGTCTGAACTCATCATCTTTTGAGTCTGTGCTGACCTCTGGCTCACACTGCCTGAGAGAACGTCTTGAGTTCATCTCTTTCTTACAGTTAAATTCATCTATCAGAGCAGTGTGGGTGTTATTCTGATACATCTTAGAATTATAGAACAATCGGAGCGAGGTCTTGAGATAATATTTGCTGGTGGCAGTTTTTTCTTGTTCTATTATAATTGTATTCGTTTTTAAATGTTAAATTCTTAACCTGAGGATTTATTCTGTCTGTGCTAAAACTCTTTGAAGATGCAGGTGATATTTTTTTACAAAGATTCTGCTTCTGAATTCATCCTCTTCACAGCTAGAGCCATCAAGCACCACTTCTGTAACAAATAATATTGTAAAATCATATTACAATTAAAAATAACCATTTTCTATTTTTCTATATTTTAAAATGTAATGTATTGTAATGTAACAGTGATAATTTTTTTCAGGATTCTTTGATGAATAGAAAGATCAAAAGAAGAGCCTTTATTAGAAATATACATTTTGTAACAATGTGATCAATTAAATGCATCCTTGCTACATGAAAATATAATTTTTTTTTAAATGCTCCAAATAGTTGTGTTTGATGCAGACAAATCATTGAATTTTTGTGTTATGAATCGATTCATTGTTTGAATTATTCACAAAAGTTCATTTTAGCGACTCTTTTTCCACTGAAGTTTAAATCAGAGACACTATTAAAACATGTCTTAATATTTTCATAAGGATGGATCACTAAACTAGCCTAATGATTGTCTGTAGGAAGTGTAATGAGCAGATTAGAGTGCATTAAAATAATCTTGATATTCCCAATGTGTTGTTTATTTTACACCGGTTTTGGTGCCTTTACCAAACCTCTGTGAGTATTTTGCTGTGTGAACAAGAGGAAGCCAGGGCTTTATGAAAAGCCCTGTGGGCACAGTAGTCTTCAGGGGTAGCGAGGAGATAAGACAGACTGTGTTTCCCATGAGGCTGTGCTATCTCTAACAGTCAGCCAAACAGTTAGAATGGGTCATTCAGTTTATTCAGACACATGCTGACAAAGCCAGAAACGCATGCTCACACAAAAACACTGTTCAAACAAACCCACTCTGTTACATACATTTCCCTAGTCACACACCAACAAGCCTTGCGGTGTTGGGTTAAGCTCTGGCCTTAAATAGGACTTTTTTTTTCCCTCTGACAGTCTCAGATCTAATATGGCTTCCACAGATGAGGACTAGGCCTCAATTTGCAGAGCCACACTGGCTGTATGCTGATGAAGAGATATCTCAAATGAGATTCACAGCTGTCTTTTTCCCATTTCTTCAGAGAAGGCCGTACAATAGTGGAATCCAGTGAAAGACATGGCATTCACTCTTATGATTATAGATAGAGTTCAAGCAACAATGGGCTGCAGACACAGATTCGAGGTGTCAGAGAAGGTCTTCATAAATCTTCTTTTATACACTGAAAATTACTCAAAAGACTGAAGAATGTGAGTGAGAGAAATCAGTCTGACTGCTATTGATTTGTAGTTGGGTTCCCAGACATTTAGAGATGTATAATTTATGGAGCTGTCTTGGGAATGCTGTGTGATCTGGGATGAAACTTGAAAATGTTTCAATGGGCTTCGGTTTTGGTTAACAATAAGGCTAGCGGAGATGTCTTACTGAATGCGTGTTTGTGTGATGGGGCTTGTCAAGAAAAAATAAACTCCATGTAGAAAGCATCATTTTATAGCAAGAAAAGAAGATGAAAATGTTACTAAACTAAATAGTTTTGCATATTTTTTATCTGTATTTATTTATGAAAACTCATTGTTCTCTTCATTGTACATCACATGACATTTATAGCATTTGTTTGTCTTCTAATCATTTTGTTTTTTGGAGTTAAGTGAATGGTCCAACAATTTTACAAAAAAAAAAAAAGATTAATAAATTCTTGTGTTATTATAATTGATTGTATTATTGTAAATGTTTACGTTTTTTCATATGGTTTATTTAAATATGGCATTGGTGGTACATTTTTTTTTTATATTTGTGTAAAAGTTTTACATTGATAATTACAAAAATGTTATCATTTATTTAGTCAGACTTATTTTTTGTTGTTTTATTGTTTTTAAAATTTGAAAGAAAGAAATTACTTTTTATTCAAGATGTGTTAAATTGATCAAATGTGACAAAAGACATTTACAGTATTACAAAAAATATATTTTAAATAAACGCTCAAATGTTTTCTAACTACAGCATTTTATAATATATTTGTATAGTTATTGTAGTTTTCTAATAACTTTCTATTCACCAAAAATGTATCACGGTTTCCACAAATATATTAATCAGCACATTTTCAACATTACTGATAAGAAATTTTTCTTGAGCACCAAATGATTCCTGAAGGGTCATGTGACTCTGAAGACTGGAGTAAAGGCTACAGAAAATTTAGCTTTAACATCACAAAAATACATTTCGTTATTTTAAACTATAATATTTCACAATATTAATGTTTTTACTGTATTTTTGATCAGTAGTTCTTTCCAAAAACATTAAAAAAGATTCTACACACCCCAAACCTTTTAATAGTATTGTATGTACAGATGATCATTTTGTATGAAAATTTGTCATTGTGTTGGGTATTTCAAAGGTTGGAACACTATATTGACCAATCAGCATCCCGGAATACGCCTTTTAGCATTAGTTGATATGTTATTTCTCAGACATCTCTCTGTGTTGCTTTCACTCATAGGTCGACTGACGTGTCCACCAGAGAAGTTTGACTGTGGCGACTTGACGAGCAAATGCGTGTCATTGTCATGGCGCTGCGATGGTGAACAGGACTGTGAAAATGGAGCAGATGAGGAGCAGTGTGCTGCAGGTGAGTCCAGGGAGGAAAGATAAAGAAAGAGGAAATCGCTAAAAATAGGTTCTGTCTGGATAATGCACAATTAGGCTTCAGTGAGGTGTGTGTGTGTGTGTGTGTGTGTGGGAGATGATCAGACACTGATGTGTGTGTGTGTGTGTGAGAGATGATCAGACACTGACATGAAACACATAGATGTTTGATGTTATTGTAGCTGATGGTCCTTTCATCATGTCTTCCTGATGCGCAGGGTAGATATTACAGAAATCTCTGGATCTTAAAAAAGTGGGTTGGTTTTTGTGTTCAGACCCCCAACAGTTAGTTCTTGCATTGATGGATTGTCACAGTGGGTGAGAACAAGAATGTGTGTTATGACTATAAATAAAATAGAAATTCTGCTTACACGCGCACTTTCTCGCACTCATTTCCTCTTGCTCTCAAACACACAATAGGCTGCCAGGTATTTCAATTTACTATTAGATTATAAACCAGTATTGATTTTACTTTGCTCTTTGACATGCAACCTATACAAGCATTGATTCTCCAACTACCTCTTTTATGGAAAGATTATGTATTATACATTTGGCCTTTTAAAGCCCTTCAGGATCTTTATCATTATAAAGGCTCATGGATAAAAGCAAACTCAGCATTTTAAATCCACGGCAGAGCAGCTGAGAATTTGCTGGTTTGTTTAATATGTCTAAATAGTTTCTGTACTGCAGACTCACTCTAAACAGATCACCTGTTGATTATTATTAATATAACAGTACTAGGTATATTGCTGTTTTGCCCCTTTTCCATGATTCATGTCTATATTGTATGTGTGTGGCAAGCAGAGAGATTTAGGTGTGTGTGTGTGTGTGTGTGTGTGTGTGTGTGTGAGTAATGGTCAAGTATTACAATACAATATATACTATTAGCAATTCCCCAAAATAAATATTTGCATACTCTCGGTCCAAGCGTTTTTATATGCTTTCCTACCTACCTGTCAACGTATGTATTAGCACACCTCTGAGCACCCGGTTCGGGTGCGCAGACAGGGTACGTCATCAGCGCGTTCAGGCACGCTGTGCAGACAGAGCGAGAATGGCAGACAAACATCAACAACCGATCTTCCTTACTGGTATTGTAGTACTTTTAAAGTTTTCTCACCGGTGAATGACACATGATGTAGCCCAGCGGTTAATCCAGTCCTCGTGCCAGCTCGTTAGAAGTGAGCTATGTGCATGAACTGTGTTCCAATCGATATGATCCCTACACAGTGTTCATTGCTCCCTGAGCAGGGGAAATCCGTTGAAGTTTACTTCACTTCGGAACATGGGCTGGAATTGGGAACCACTGATGTAGCCTATTGTAGTAATGTTGTCTCTGGTATTCTGGTCTGTGAGCGTATATGCGTTCAGGGGGTGTGGCTTTGGACGGCGATTGCAGGGAGGGTGGGACGTTCGCTTTCAGTGCTATCAGGCTAAAGTTAGCATTTTCCAAGATCATCTACTGCACCTTTAAATTGATCAAAACTTACAGTACATTTATAATGTTACAAAAAAATCAGTAAGTTTAATATTTAGACACAATCCCATAGTGGGACTGTCATTTTTCAGTAAATGATGAAGAAACTTTTTCTGAGTGAGACTTTTTAATGACCAATTTATTTATAAATGAATTCCAGGATTTTTAATAAAATTAAGTCATTTGAAATTTTTATATGAAAACATTTTATTATCAAGTCAGAACAAAATGAAGAAGTTTAAATTTGATGCTTTTAGTGTGAAACATTTAAGGGTGTTAAACACTGAAATAATATCAGTTTTTATAAATGCAATTAAATCAATCAATTAATTGCGTAGTTTCAATTTTCTTCATGAAATTCAGTGTTTTTTTATCTTGAAGATTTGTGCATCTAAAATTAGTTAGACATCAGAAGCTCTCTATAGGTTGGTGTTGCATTGTCAATTCAAATGCAAAAATTGTATGTGTGTTACTTTACATTTCAAAACCTAAATATATGAGATCATGCCCTAAAGGATGTAAAGAGATTATTGTTTCTGTGTTGACCATTATCTACAAAATACATATTTCACAATTGAATTGCCTTGTTGTGTTCATAATATGTAATTATCCTGCCTATTATCCAGCCTTGACACGTGTGCTTTTCATATCTCCAAACACAGCCGAGCGAAATCTCTTGTCCTTGTGTCACTACGGGCTTACGCTTTCTCTTATACTTAATCATGTAATAATGAAATACAGGACACGTCTTTCAACTCTACCTCGATCTTTTATGGTTTTTCATTTTCTGACTATTAGCACTTTGATTAGCACCGTGACAGCGCTTGTTTATCTCTGTCGATGTATAGCAGTGATTTGTGTGTCGCACAGTCCTGCGCTGAACTGGAAAATAAGAGCATTAACATCACTGTAATATTTCACCGTGCTGCTGATTATAATTGATTTCCTGCTTGATGTCTGGTCCTGAGACTTCTATTTTTTTATTATAGAATAACTTGCAGGACTGCTCCTTTTGATTTTATAATTGAAGATGTTAAGGCACGGTCTATGAATACATATTACTCTTAATGCTGTACAGCCCATAACTTTTGAAGAATCATGTTTCACAAAAAATTACATTTCAAATCCTTTTCAAATCAGTCACCTCTACATGAACCAGAAGCTCATCAGTCAGGTGTGACACAGAGGATAGAACAGGGAAGATTAGTACTTTTTGGATTTTGCTAATTTATTACAAAAAATGTTTAGCCAAAACCTTGGCGGTTTTGCATCTTTAAAATTATGTATTTGATTTTTTGTAAATACATATAACTACCATTTCTTTACCTCTACCGTTTTTATCACTACATTTGAAAACCTTAATATGTTTGTGGAAACCATGATGCATCTTTTTTTTTTCAGGATTCTTTGAATATAAAAGTCAGAACAACAGCATTTATTTTAAATAGAAATCTTTTGTAACTTTATGAATGTTTTTACTGTCACTCTTGATTAATTTAATGGATCTTTGCTAAATAAAAGTGTTAATTCTTGTAATAAAAAAACACTTACTTTTTAAGTGTAGTGTAAATAAATGTATAAATTGAATTTCAGTTGTTATAAATAAAATTATGGTTCTAAAACCTAAAATGACATAGTAATTTAATAATTTTTACTTACATTTTTACACTTTTACACAAACTTATTTTAAGGCATTAGTTTTTAATAATTAATAATTATCCTCAGTATAACAATGTGTAATGGTGACAATCAACACACATTATTATGTAATAAGACGTGTTTAAGATCACTGCACAACAACAACATAACAGTAAAAATAAAGTCAGCAAGCAGCAAAACATTAACAGCATAATTTATTCATGCTGCTTCATTGTTCTTCTTAGTACCTTGTAGGCCTGTCGCAATAATCAATATATCGACTTATCGCGCAATATATGTACATGACCTCAATAATTTTTGGTGACGCAATATATCGCCCATTATATTTACTTAAAGGGGTGGTTCACTGGGTTTTTTCTAGGCTTGATTGTGTTTATGGTGTGCAGTCTAACATGTGTTAATGCTTCGTTTAAAAAAAACGCATTATTTTTCACATAATTTACCTTTATTCCACACCGCTCTGTCCCTTCTCTGAGAAACGGGCTGATCTTTTCCTGTTTTTATGAAGCCCCGCCCTCAGAAATAGGCGATGGGCTCTGATTGGTTAGCTAGCCCAGTGTGTTGTGATTGGCTAAACCGCCTCTAGTGCACGTCTAACCCCTAGTTTTCTTCCTCCTCTCTAAAGCAGCGCAGCATGGCCTCACCCCATTTGCTGCCTTTTCCAGAGGGCGTGGTTTATCTGGGTTTGTGATGTCACAAACCCGGGAAGTAACTCGTTGTAGTCCCTACGAGCCATTTTTGTAGGCATTAAACTGCCAGAAATTTAAAAGACGATATCTACGTTTGCATTGAACTTTCAGCTTCATAACTTTGCAGATATTGTTTATGCTCAAACAAATTTTGTCATTTGGAAGTGTGTAGGCCTTCTTGCATTATTATGCTGTTACATTATGATTATATATTCAGTGGCATAAAATGGTCTTTAAAATGACAATAATATCGCTTATCGCAATTATTTCTGGGGCAATATATCGCACAACAAAAAGCTGTTATCGTGACAGGCCTAGTACCTTGTAGGCTGGATAAAAACTAATAGCCCTTTTACAGAGCATTATACATAATGCTAAAAACATAATACTGTTTTAGTGCTTTCATTTGCTGAATGGGGCAGCAGTGCACTTTTAGTGGGTTTATCAGACTCCACACATACAGCTAAAACCTGCTGCACCCACAAAGCCCTTTCCAGTGTACTAAAGGTTGGAAGATTTACATAAAACATATCTTGGGGAGTCACAGACATGAATAATATACCTCCTAACATCACATTCCCATTTTTGTAGAAGAAAGGCACTATTTGCCCTCAAACTCATCTATGTTCTTTTGCTCTCTACTCTCTCTCTCTCTCTCTCTCTCTCTCTCTCTCTCTCTC
>NW_015536485.1:410367-418659 GCF_001515605.1 Sinocyclocheilus anshuiensis
CCCTCTATTACCTTAATCTCCAGATACACTGCGAAGGAAGCTTTTAAGGATAAATTATTATCGGTAATCTGCATTAAAAATGCACAATCAAAGTGCCCTTTGCCCTTGTGGAAGCCCTATGGTTTCATTTTATTTCTGAAACTGCGTTTCGGCAGAGAGCGGAACCCCTGCTGAGGCAGAGCTGTGCCGTTTAGCTCATTATGAGGGAGAAGTTTCATGACGCGAGGGGAAAAAAGCATTCAAGCCTCAAACGTGTGAACTTAAATTGCTGGATGCATATATTCTTAATAATTAATGTGCATGTTTGTGTTTAGAAGGTGCAGTGCCATATAAACACAAACATTTTTTTTTACTTAAAACATTCTTTATATTATTCACAGTTGTTGAATTTTAAAACGTTAAACTCTAAACACAAAAGAAGATATTTTGAAGCTTGGAAGAGCCAGGACATTTTAAAAAAATAATATATATAACTCCAGTTGTATGCGTCTGAAAGAAGTATGCACCTAAGATAGCTTCATGGTGAGTAAATCATGGGGTAATTTTCATTTTCAGGTGAACTGTGCCTTTAATGCTCTTGCTGAGCCATAATGTTTTAGGTCACCTCTGGAGCACAGGACTGGTGGGAAAATCTGGTGTCAAAATATGCGTCAATAAATTCAAGTCATGTCCCTCGGTTGATTTGCTAGTACTGCACCTCGACAAGAAAAGCAGATATCTTACAAGCTGTCAGTTTCCAAAAGTGCCACTAAATGTTCATTTTGGTTACTACTGCACCGAGTAAAGGGTCACAGGGTGTGATTGTCATTCTTGTGGACAGAACAAGATTAAGCTCTCACACAGAAGAGTGACAACCGTATTTATCTGCAGTGTGTACATGGCAATTAAAAATGGATGACTTCCAGTCACTTTGTCACTGCAAATGTGTAAACATGTCTTTAAGCTATATCTATGCTTTTTGTAAGAATAAAGATAATTTTTATTGGTGCCTTTCAGCTCCTTTTATGCTGGAGTGTTTATGTTTTATGCTGTAATATAATTGGATTTTAATTATCAGAGTTAGATTTGTGTCACGCTATGGGTGATATTACCCTTGAGATCTCTGACTCTTTCTCTTTATCTCATTCTATGTCCCCCACTTATGCCTCTCATTGTACATCCATAGAGATTAATGTACCACACAGACAGCCACTTTATTCCAGCAGACCCTAATTAGAAGAAATACTAAAACATGCTAAAGCAATAAAAAAGAGATTACAATATGAAACTCTAGAGTATATAGTCTTCTGTATTGGAATATTAACCATTATGAGAATTTTACATATTTCTCCAAACTAATCAATGGTCTCCAAACAGACTCTTAATTTAGCTAAACATTTCTAATTTTACTTCATAATTAAATTCTGCATTCTCTTCATGTAACATTAAAAGACCATAGTGAAAGCTGAACTACTGAACTGAAGATCCTTTTTTATGCATTTCCTTCATTTCTGTAAATATACACCTCATATTTCCGTCCAGAGAATTTCTTTCTGATATTATATTTTCTGAAGCTTTGAACGATGTGAAATGCTAATGCTAAATTTATACCTGGCATGCGCTTGACTCAATATCTCTGCAGGCCCTTTTATTGCTTGGAGAAGAGTTGCTTTGTCAAAGCTTGCGGTCGAACACTTCCCATCTCCAGGAAGAGATGAACTCCAGAACTGGATGCAGAAATAGATTCCTATTCCCTCTCCTCTTCCTCTATCCGATCCACACACCTCTTCTTTGTCTTCTTCCGCTTCTTACTCTTTTCACCAGGGTCCTCATTATTTGCTTGCTCTAAATATATTCACATATGACTTTTATGACTTTTATGCATTGCGAAGTCATGATAGTTGTGTGGGAAATTTAGTAAATTGAATCTCCTGTGCTGTGTGTATCACTGTCACTTTGGGTATATGGTGCTATGTCTTAAAAAGCAACAACTTTGGAATAAATTACATTTTAAAATATATTTAAATAGGAAAGTTATTTAAAATTATAATATTTCACAATATTACACTTCTTACTGTGTCTTACTGACCCCTAACTTTTGAACAGCAGTGTACACTGTAAGTTTGGCCTACATTCAATATTTATAACCGAATTGCTCATGAAAATCAAACATAAATGTGAAGTTGCATTTGCAGCTCACTCAGGGTAGGTAGGTCACAGTTGTTGTGTGTATAGCTGCTAGCACTGAAACGTGAGTGTGTTTACTATGATCGGTACTCGACTGTGTGCTCATTCTCGTTTAGCTAATTTGGCCACACATCAGAGCCTTTTCAATCAATTAAGATCAAATGGAAATTGCAGTCAAGCACTGAGGTGTGTAATGTCGATCATTGCTTTGAGATGACTGAGATCAGATAAGAGAAGCGAGGGAAGCTGGTGACACCCAGTAGATCCTAATGTGGGAGGATTTGAAGTGCACAGATACAGATAAAAATATTGAAATGGAAGGATGAAATACCAGAAAAGATGGAAAAGAGAAACAGGTGAACCAGTCTGTTAGTTAGTGGTGAAAGAGGTTATGTGTGGGAGCATAATCCGTGTATCATTCGATCGTTCGTTTTTTGATTTAATATTGAAAGTAGAAAAATTAGAAAACGGCTCATTTTTTCGTTTTTTTTGTTTTTTTCCAAAAAAGGAAAAAACGAAAATTCAGCTTGAGTGTTAGTTTTTCGTTCATGGGTGGAAAAATGAATAAACAGCTTGAATATTCGATTTCTACACGTGGGCGGGAATTAAACGCCCCTTTCTGCTGATTGGTCAGCCAAAGATCAAACCGTGCCGTCATCAGTTCTTCCGCAGTTTCACGCAGCAGAATAATAGTCCACTGTTGCAGTTGTATGGATTCTTAACGCATTTATTGCAACTACATTTAATCTTTTTTCATCAAACAAACAGGCTAATGAATAGCTCGACACAACTCATACTGGGGCAGAGTCTAGACAGGGCTTTCTTCTGTGTAGATATAAATTCTATTCTTTGCATCAGCTGTGCATGGCAGGGTATGATATGACAGCTGTCATAGCCTACCCTGCTCACCCAGTAAGTCTGTTTGTTTGGACGCGCGTATATGTCTGTCGATGCATCACTTATTTACAGCTTACTTGATACGTTTACACATCAGACGAACGCCAATGACAGAGTATAAAACATTCAACAAATTAACATTATAACTCACATTACTTTTATATCGTTGCTGTCTATTTTATAGAACATAAAAAAAAACTTCCTGGCGTTGTGAGACATATATGCAGTGAATGAATCTTCATAATGTTTCACTTGATTATATATATATATAAAACATTCGGTAACACTAGTAATTTAGCAGCAAATTGGGAGCTATCTATCTATCTATCTGTCTGTGTGTCTGTCTGTCGTTTAATTCAATGACTCACTGTTTATTTGTAATTATTTGTATTTCTTTATATATATATATATATATATATATATATACAGTTAATAGTTTTCATTTATCCTCACCAAAGCTTATTTAATCGGCAATACAATAAAACTATAATATTGTGAAATATTAGCTATCCTAATCTAATATTCAAATTTAATTAGTACAATTTCTATAACGATTTGATAAAGTCATTTATTCCTGTAATGGCAAAGCTACATTTTCAAAAGGATTTTTTTCAAGATTCTTTGTTGAATAGGAAATTCAAAAGAACAACGTTTATTCAAATTAGCAACTTTTTGTTACAATGAAAATATGCCAGATAAAGGTCATGGGACCAGAACATTGTGAGTACATTTATTTTTGATACATTTGAAAGTACTGACAGTGTGTGGGATTCATTCATTTTGCTTTGATGCAACAGTGTAAAAGAAAAAAAAAATCTTACTGACCCCAGAATTTTTTTGTAGATTATTGTAAATATTTGATGAAATAATTCATTTCACTTAATATTTTTTATTTATAAATATCATAGTATTATATCATTTTTTAATTTAGCGTATTTTTATTTTATTTCTTTTTTTGGAATATATAATTTAATATATTTATAAATACATTTGGCATCTTGGATGATTTATCTCAGAAGCTTGAGCATGCCTTGTCTATTAAGGATGTCTTTTTAGGCAGCTCACTAGGATTTGGGAGCTTTTGTCTTTCTCGCTTCTTTGCTTTTCTTTCCATTTCCATTCCCAGGCTTTAGCGCTTCTCTGGGTGCTGTGAAAATTCTCATCACTGAAAAACACAACCTATCACCACCTACAACACTCAGCCTCTGCTGTACCACAGAGGAGGGCCGTAATAATGAAGTATTACAATATCTGCTGAAGCATTTCCTCAAGGGAGATTGAGAGGGGCTAGATGCTACCCAAGAATATCTATTAATCTGATTATATCAGTATCCGCAGGATTATTACTGACAGCTAATGTGATTACGGCAAATATTAAATCTGTTTTCATGCATCCATGTAAAATTATAATTACAGCACTGGTAGAAAGTGTAAGCCGCACTGAGTTTTAGATATTTATTCGTGTGATGTTGTTCTTGGTGTTCATTTATTTCCTGGGTGACATTGAAGCTAATGAATTCTGAGATATGCTGTCTGATATATGCTAGTCCCCTGATTGAAGCAAGCAGGAACTGAACATGATTCCCAGTGAAATTAATTAATCATTTGCTTTTTGATAATGCCAGAATGAATGTTTGGTTCATTTCATATCAACAAATCTGATGCGTTTCATTCTGTTCTGGAATATTTTGTGTACACAGGATATGCCGTCTATACAGGGAAGCTTTTGCCCTTTTGTGCTTTATGTGGGTGGGAATATTGGCTGTACTCAGTCAGCACACAGTTGCATAGGCTGAGGTGTTTGCACCCGTGTAATGCCAAGCGTTATGCTCAACCTCTTCTATCCCCTGACAATAGCCTGATATTTCTCTTTCATCTGCACTGCCATTTGCTAATCCACCCAGAGGTAATGCCCCCCTACCCCTGGTCAACATATAGCCGCACTTCAGCAGGTGTGAAAATGTCTTTCCTTTCACCGTAAACAGCTGAAGGCTTGGTGCAGAGAGGTTTGTCCAGAGCGCTCTGCTCTAAATGAATTTGTTGCACAGAGGGGTCAATCATTTTCCAAACTGTATAATAGAGATTCAGACCATTTCAACTGCTTTCTCAGTCATTTCTGCACTATGAAAAGGAACTTGCACTTGTTAACTTGTGGAGCGCTTTATGATTTTCTTGAGTCAGGTTGGGTTATCTGACCAATAAAACGAAATGTATTGGTATTAACCAATTTATATTGGCCAATTCAGTCAAATTAACTCATTTATTTGAGTTGGGGAAAACTAGTAGATGCTAATACATTAAGCACATTTTAGATTGAATAAAAGTCTTATGAAATCAAAACAGTAGTTTTTTTTTGGCTTTTAGTTTATTTATATACCTCTAAATTCACTTTCAGCAGGTCATGTGCTTTTCAAATTTGGCAGATGCTAAATTTACATTAAGCAAATAAGGATAACGATGCTGTTTACATTTATTGTGCAAATCAATTGTTTGCACAATTGTAGGCCTATTACCGTAAATACATGTTAAA
This sequence comes from Sinocyclocheilus anshuiensis, assembly GCF_001515605.1. Taxonomy (NCBI): domain Eukaryota; kingdom Metazoa; phylum Chordata; class Actinopteri; order Cypriniformes; family Cyprinidae; genus Sinocyclocheilus; species Sinocyclocheilus anshuiensis. Next base: position 415,961 of record NW_015536485.1, read on the forward strand.
AACTTTACTCCCACTATTAAATACCCATAAGGCACTTTATTTCTGCTTTTTGAACTTATTCATTCTTCTTTTTCTTAAAAAAAAATGCTTGGTTTTAATAGCGGAGTTAGTGTGAATAGCCTCTTTTTCTTTTTGGAAAATGGAGCACAAATTTTGATTACTCATATTGCACTGTATAGGTTTTTGTCCAATCAGATGCTTTCTAGAATTAAAATGTCCCTCCCACTTATATCATCTGCAAATTAGTGTGGTTCACTTCACGGCTGTGACATAACTAGTGCTTATTGGCTATTTAAAAAAAGAGATAGTTCCTTCAGTGTATCCAGTCGAAATTTTCTGCTTCAATTGGAAATGCATCAAAACCTTTATTTACAGTGTGATTTCACAGAGTTTTAATGAAACAGTAGTTCACTGCCAGAGTTCTATTACTGGTTTATTTTCCTCATACAAGAAGAGTCATATACCAGAGTTGCCAAACAAAATGTCGTATTCCTTCTAAACTCATAACTGACGAATGAAACCACACTGAGGGCTTACAGAATTACCGGCCTGAACTAATTCCCTGTCCTCTTCAATTTCTCTTTCTTGCTAGTATATCCTCTTTTCCTTACGCTGTGCCTGCAGGCGCTGTTGTCAGCACTGGGAAAAGCTTCATGAAGGGGATCTCATCCAAAGCACCGCAGTCTTTAGCTGCCTCAGAATGTTTGTGGCACCTCGTCCCCTCAGCTCAGTGCATCATGGTTACAGTCTTTCTCCCCGGAGGAGGCTAGTCTTTCTCTGTGATGCGGGATACAATAATATTATGGGCTGATGGAGGACAGTGGTGAATGCACCATTAACTCTGTGCTGACTTAGTGCCTTGGGCCATTTACTGAGCATAGCTTGAGCCTCAGTGCTAAAGCTGCCCCCGGCTTGTTCTCATAGATATAGGGTGGTCATTTAAATTGAAATATCTTTGGTGGAAGTATTGTTAAAAGTGTTCCAGTCTTCTTATACATTGCTTTGAAAGGTGAAGTCTGTATTTGTATTCTGTACATATGAAAATGCTTTCTTCTTTTTAATTTTAATGTTTCATTTAATTTGGAGAGTTCACACAATTGCAAGTATGATATTGCTTTTATAGAACAGTTCAATAAGTAAGTTAATATAAGTGTTTCCCACAGACTTGCACTCTATATGTGGCGGCACTTCCCCTGGGGGAAATATATATGTATATAATGTAAATATAAAACAGCAGACGGGCTTATTGAAAGTGCAAATTCACTCTCTGCCAGCAGAAGGCGCTTTAGGAGCGCAGAAATAGTGGTTTCCCCGGTAACGGCTGTAATCAAAGCAGTGCTGCGCTCGTGAACGCTACTTTATCAGGCATTATAGGAAAGATTAAATGAAAATGACATCAAAACTTTTCTGAAGGCAATCGGTTCCCTTCAAAAAAGATACATTTATATTAGGGATGCACAATATTGGATTTTTGCCATTATCCGATATGCCGATATTTTTCAAATTATTTTGGCCGATACCGATACATTTACATTACATTTACATTTAGTCATTTAGCAGACCTTTTGACCGATACCTTTTGCTTTTGCCTTTTGATATTTCCTTTTGCCTGGAAACAACACCAAGTCTCTCCTGTGCAGAGATTATAAGCAACATATTTTTAATTTTGGTTAGTTTTTAACAAGAACTTATTTGTTAGAATTAAATAAACAATAATGAAGATTTTTTTGACAGTACATTAAAGCTTTGAAAATAACTATAAATAAACTATATATCAATTGCTGCATTTTTTTCCCCCAGAAAGATGCAGTTAACCCTAACATTTTATTTTAAGATTTAACATTTGTAGATGGTCTAAAGCAAAAGAGTTGTAAAACTTCTGAAAATCTTTTAGAGCTTATGATTTGTTTCAAAAATAAAACATATTACACAATAATGAAAAATTAGTATATATAAAATTATTTAATTTACAAGTGTCATGTTTGTGATTTTTTTCATGTAAGCTATAGCTTCTGACCTTTAAATAAAAACATACTCATTATTTTATGACATCAATTACTGCTTCATTTAATCAGAAACACAGTCTAAATGTTATTTGTGTAGGCTATTTTACTTTTAGTAAAATTTAGTGCCAACAGCGCCCCCTACAGATTAAAACTCCTTACCGAACGGGCATTAGGACCTGGGGGAGGCTGCCGCTGCTGCCACTGCACGTGCTATTACTGTTTACTCTATCACACACGGAATGCGTCATTCTGTACGTGCATTCTCAGATTAAATGCAGCAATCCAAAAGAGTGAATCTAATCATCATTCAGACAAAACTTTGCTTCAAGAATGAGAATTTTTCATATCGGGCCAATGCCGATATTTACATTTAAAGCCATTATCGGCCGATTCCGATATCAGTGCGATAATATCGTGCATCCCTAATTTATATAAAAACACCCGTGCCGCGTTTTGATTTTGAAACGTGCAGTGCTCATGTTTATTCAACACAGTCAAAGCATTTTGGAAAATCTATTTGTGGCAGTCAGTGTTGATATTGTGGCGGGCACCAAAATGTATGGGAAACACTTACATAGGCTACAGAAACTTAAAAGTTCCTCATGGCAACCCGTCATAATATAAGTTCGGGTTAGCTTAAAGAAATTATCAGAAATATATTACTGTGGTGCAGTATGATATGCATAATACTAC
>NW_015536485.1:433433-436099 GCF_001515605.1 Sinocyclocheilus anshuiensis
TGCACTCTATATGTGGCGGCACTTCCCCTGGGGGAAATATATATGTATATAATGTAAATATAAAACAGCAGACGGGCTTATTGAAAGTGCAAATTCACTCTCTGCCAGCAGAAGGCGCTTTAGGAGCGCAGAAATAGTGGTTTCCCCGGTAACGGCTGTAATCAAAGCAGTGCTGCGCTCGTGAACGCTACTTTATCAGGCATTATAGGAAAGATTAAATGAAAATGACATCAAAACTTTTCTGAAGGCAATCGGTTCCCTTCAAAAAAGATACATTTATATTAGGGATGCACAATATTGGATTTTTGCCATTATCCGATATGCCGATATTTTTCAAATTATTTTGGCCGATACCGATACATTTACATTACATTTACATTTAGTCATTTAGCAGACCTTTTGACCGATACCTTTTGCTTTTGCCTTTTGATATTTCCTTTTGCCTGGAAACAACACCAAGTCTCTCCTGTGCAGAGATTATAAGCAACATATTTTTAATTTTGGTTAGTTTTTAACAAGAACTTATTTGTTAGAATTAAATAAACAATAATGAAGATTTTTTTGACAGTACATTAAAGCTTTGAAATGCAGTTAACTTTTATTTTAAGATTTAACATTTGTAGATGGTCTAAAGCAAAAGAGTTGTAAAACTTCTGACTTCTGATTAGAGCTTATGATTTGTTTCAAAAATAAAACATATTACACAATAATGAAAAATTAGTATATATAAAATTATTTAATTTACAAGTGTCATGTTTGTGATTTTTTTCATGTAAGCTATAGCTTCTGACCTTTAAATAAAAACATACTCATTATTTTATGACATCAATTACTGCTTCATTTAATCAGAAACACAGTCTAAATGTTATTTGTGTAGGCTATTTTACTTTTAGTAAAATTTAGTGCCAACAGCGCCCCCTACAGATTAAAACTCCTTACCGAACGGGCATTAGGACCTGGACGTGCATTCATGCAGCAATCCAAAAGAGTGAATCTAATCATCATTCAGACAAAACTTTGCTTCAAGAATTTCAAGAATGGTTGACGGGATCTAATCGCTAGCACACCCTGAGCACATGCGAGTTAACATATTCCTCTTATCGGCAAGACATAGCGGCATACTTTTTCATATCAGGCCGATGCCGATATTTACATTTAAAGCCATTATCGGCCGATTCCGATATCAGTGCGATAATATCGTGCATCCCTAATTTATATAAAAACACCCGTGCCGCGTTTTGATTTTGAAACGTGCAGTGCTCATGTTTATTCAACACAGTCAAAGCATTTTGGAAAATCTATTTGTGGCAGTCAGTGTTGATATTGTGGCGGGGCGCCCCAAATAAATCAATGTATGGGAAACACTGAAAAAATAATGATAAAAGAATAATGAGGATTACATCTCATACCAGGCAGAGGTCGCAACGCAAAGAGCAGAAAATACTGTAGCAGGCAAAGCAAGCTCACCGTTCACGATGCGCGATGAAAATCGGGTTATATGAATGTATCTCTCGGAGGGGAACTGATTGTCTTCAGAAAAGTGTAGATGGTATTTTCTTTTCATCTTACCTTCAAATAATTAATATTAAAGTAGTGTTTTTAGGCTCCATTCTGCTTTGTTTATAGCGGTAACCAAGGAAACGCTCTATCAGTGCTGTTCCATAAGCGCCACCTGCTGTCAGAGAGTGATTTTGCATTCTCATTCAGCCTGTCTGCTGTTTTTGTTTAGTGTAGTTATGTTTTATGCAGCATAATTTCACAAAGCTAAAGTCAGACAATTTTTTTTTATTATACAATCTAATTTAAATCAAAAACTGCTCATGTTTCATTTAGCATCTTTTTTGAATAGTGATTAAAATGCAATGGTTCTGCAACTGTTTCATGCATTCTGATTCATATAAAAGCCCTGTCAGGGATAAACCGTGAAACCGCCAGAATCCTAAAAAAAACATGATACAGATTTTTGTCAAACCACACTAGTAATGACTCTTTCAAGAACATAACTTAGAACTATCTATATGCTGCTGTTGCCTAGTTACAGAGAGGAAATAAAAGCCCACCTGTGTCACTCAAATCAGTACATTTCTAGCATGGTGACTGTCTATTGAGAGCACGCAATTGACAGGTTATGATGTGAGGCAGTATTTATTTAATATAAGGACAAAGTCATTTAACAAGAACTTATTTGTTAGAATTAAATAAACAATAATGAAGGTTTTTTTGACAGTACATTGAAGCTTTGAAAATAACTATAAATAAACTATATATCAATCGCTGCATTTTTCCCCCAGAAAGATGCAGTTAACCCTAACATTTTATTTTAAGATTTAACATTTGTAGATGGTCTAAAGCAAAAGAGTTGTAAAACTTCTGAAAATCTTTTAGAGCTTATGATTTGTTTCAAAAATAAAACATATTACACAATAATGAAAAATTAGTATATATAAAATTATTTAATTTACAAGTGTCATGTTTGTGATTTTTTTCATGTAAGCTATAGCTTCTGACCTTTAAATAAAAACATACTCATTATTTTATGACATCAATTACTGCTTCATTTAATCAGAAACACAGTCTAAATGTTATTTGTGTAGGCTATTTTACTTTTAGTAAAATTTAGTGCCAACAGCGCCCCCTACAGATTAAAACTCCTTACCGAACGGGCA
>NW_015536485.1:436248-436907 GCF_001515605.1 Sinocyclocheilus anshuiensis
TGCCACTGCACGTGCTATTACTGTTTACTCTATCACACACGGAATGCGTCATTCTGTACGTGCATTCTCAGATTAAATGCAGCAATCCAAAAGAGTGAATCTAATCATCATTCAATCACCACATTTGAGTTATCATTGCAAAAAAATGTTTTTATGTATATATATTCTGTTTATGTAGGCTATATACTGTATTCTATATACAGTACCAGTCAAAAGTTTGGACACACGAATGGGAAGTGTGTCCAAACTTGTGACTATACTGTACTATAATATAGCCTACGCATAAAGAATATCGGCCGAAATATATCGTATCGGTCTTTTTTACCTCGTAATATCGGTATCGCCATCGGCCCCCAAAAAACCCATATCGATCAGGTTTTAATATCGTTATATCGGTTTGCTTCCTGTAGCTCAAAGTTTGAGCCCAAGTTTATTTGTACAGTTCATTTCCAAACATACCTGTAGTTTCAGTTTGGCTTGGCGCTTATAAAAAAAATGTTGTTTATGATGAATCCTACTGTAATTTATTTTTGTTTGATACCATATTTTCTGTTCCTGTTCTGTTCAGAATGCTGTTTAATTTAAAGGATTTGCTGTCAGGGGAGCTAAAACACACATTTGTAGCATTTTTACTGTTTGTAAATGTTTTTTTTTTTTTT
>NW_015536485.1:437303-439306 GCF_001515605.1 Sinocyclocheilus anshuiensis
GTAATATTGTGTAACCTACATTTATTGCCAGTTGTCTATTTTTATTATGCTAATGAAAATAATTCCAATCAAAACTAGAATCAAAGTTGTGCATCGCTGAGTAAACCCACAGTAGTGGATCAGAATAAATCAAGTGTATTTGAGCAAATTGACTGAATGAATGATTCATCGACTCAGTCAAGACAGTTACTTGTTTTTTACTGAACGAATCAGTGTTTTTAAAAGAATTGGTTGTATTCATTGATTCAGTGACAATCACTTGTTTCTTTCCTAAAATTAATCTGTGTTTTGAACAAATTGGTTGAATGAATGATTCAATGACTCACTCATAAAGACAGCCACTTGTCACCACCTACTGGTGCATTTATGATAAAAAAATCATGAAATGTTTTTGGAAAGTTTATGAATGCAGCTTTTCTGTCCTTGTGTTGACTGAGAGACTACGTGGAATATTTTACAGAAACTAACTCTTGTATAATACATGACATAAATACATATAGTATATATGTTATATCATGCATTATACAGCAGTTAGTTCTTGTCAAATATTCAGTGTAGTCTTTCAATTAACACAAAGACAGAAAAGCTGCATGTTTTTCTTTCACATTCAGTTCTGCTATATATTTTTCAGCTCTCTGTTGTTTACTTCAAGGTCACAGAGATCTTGTTAATGTAAAGCCCTTTCTACTACCTGTCTGTTGTTGGTCCGGGGAATGAGTATTTGACATTGGTCAGTGGAATTCAACTGACCTGCTTTGAGCTTTTCCTTTCCGCTCTTTTAAAATCCATTCACTGTTGTGCCTGACCTCTAAATAAGATAGCATCCAAATCCACACAGCAGAGATATATCAGCAGCCTTTGAATGACGAAGTCAATCAGGCTCAGAGCCACATGTGTTTGCAACTCTTTTATGCTTCTGTAACATTGGGAAAGGTGGAAATCCATCTAATCTAAATTGTTTGTAAAGAACCAGATTGATTTGTTTGTCTATTTATTTCATTACTGACATCGCAGGCATTTGTTTGGTCCGAAGACATTAGTTAGTAAAAAGTATTAGTCAGAAACTTAACATTGTAACTTTTTTGGTAGCAGTTGTGGTCAGTTTTGTGACAGTATATTTCGGTTGCTCATGTTAATATACTTAGAAATTACATTTTCTGAAGAACATTTTAGTCCTTGCTAATGAAAGAGATAAACTATTTAACAAGCTAAATGTTAAATAGCATATGGGTGCTAATTATTTTTCTTTTTTTTTTCTTTCTTTTTTTGGCGGATTGATTAGCATTTGCATAACCACAGTTTTCCTACAAATACCATGGCTAAACTATGGTTAATGTAGCCAAACCATGGTTATTTTGTTGTTACCTTGATTTAACTACAATAACTATGTTTTTTTTTTGGGGGGGCTTTGTTTGTAGTAAAACCATGGTTAATTTTCATAAGGTAGGGTGTTTTAAAAAACTCAAAGCAACATGAGTTGCAGTTTCTAAGATGTTCTTGTTGGTTGTTAGGGCATTTCAAGATGGTTGTTTAGATATTTTGAGTGGTGGTTTACTTACCCAAGTAAACAACCCTATTCTTGTCCCCAGAAATGGTTCGGGTCCCTTCTTCAATGTAACACTTAGCAAGCACCGCTAATCACTAGGCCTGTCGCAATAATCAATATATCGACTTATCGCGCAATATATGTACATGACCTCAATAATTTTTGGTGACGCAATATATCGCCCATTATATTTACTTAAAAAATAATGTCACCATGTTTTGTACATTCCACTTGCGCCTGTGTCTTTTGCAGCTTCTTGTACATAACGTGGTGTAGTCATGAGGTGCTAGTTCAAATTTAAAAAATGCTTCTACAAAAAAGTTTCATCTGCAGATATGGCCTTGTTTAGGGATCTGTTCCTTTGTGCATACGGACATCTGAATGCTAAGCAGTGATTGTGTTTTTCAGCAATAGTGTGCACCCTTAATTTACAGAGAAAAGAAGGTCCGGGAAAAAT
>NW_015536485.1:441851-484610 GCF_001515605.1 Sinocyclocheilus anshuiensis
TAAGTAGTGATTGTGTTTTTCAGCAATAGTGTGCACCCTTAATTTACAGAGAAAAGAAGGTCCGGGAAAAATCTGTAGATGAAAAAATCTCCATACAAGTTCTTTGTGCCTTTTTCTTTTTTTCTACTTGTTACTTTGCACTTTTTCTTAGAAAATGTTTATTTACCATTTATTCAGGTTTTAGATCCATGATCTAAATATTCTTAAAAATTAAACGTGTGTTGTCATTTGGAAGTGTGTGGGCCTTCTTGCATTATTATGCTGTTACATTATTATTATATATTCAGTGGCATAAAATGGTCTTTAAAATGACAATAATATCGCTTATCGCAATTATTTCTGGGGCAATATATCGCACATCAAAAAGCTGTTATCGTGACAGGCCTACTAATCACTCTTAAGTATAGATTAATTTAGTATGTGAATTTATTTTATACATCCAATTCACACCTTCTGCAAGTGTATAGAGCTGGATGATTTGATTTTCATTCCAGCTGGAATATGACAGTCAGTCTGAGTTCACTGGTGGTCCATGTTTGTTCTGTTCCTCTCTGAGAGGATGTTGTTTTAAGCTGCTGTCTACGTCACAGGCCGAGCACCTTTTCATTTTCACTACTGCTCTTCTTGTCCCACAAGAGAAGAGAAGGTTCAGCCAATCATCTCCCCCTGCTTAGAGCAAACACAACCTTCCTGCCCATACACTGTACACACAAAAAAGATCCAGTCACGTTACTTTCTTTTAACAACATGCTACGTTTGTTGGCTGCCTTGACCTTGAGGGTGGAGAAATTATGTAGCTATATAATATCTACAAATTTCAGCCCAATGTTAAATTTGTCAAAAGATCATTCCAGAAGATGTTGTTCCACCCTTTCCCCTCAGCTATTCGATAGTCATTGAAGAGACCTTTGAGTGGCCGACAGCAGTTGCAGAGTTTGCTTTCCTGATGGACCTTGTTGATTAGTTTTTTTTTTTTTTTAGATCCTTGTTGGCTAATCAGCTTTGCAAAAACACAATTAGCATCATATCTCATTGAGCATTATTGTAATTGGCTTCAAAAGCAAACAGCGTAGGTGGCAGAAATATGAAATGCAAATCAGCTAAAGTGCAATGAACAACAAGAATGACCTTTCTGTGAGCAGCACAAATAACATTGATTTCGAGTCCGGCAATACAATTTTGATAATGTCACCGTTTGATGGTGAAAGTGTTTTATGAGCCCCAGCTGCTCTTTGCAAATAGTTTGCATATTTACAGGTTTATCGACGCAAAGTCACAAAAAGTCAGGATCGATTTCTTTCATATCCCATCTGCTCAAATGCATTCATACCCGATCACATGCTCGTAAGCCATTTCAAATCCTTTTACAAAACTAGCTGTGAATGTAACACCCAATCGCCTTGCAGCTCTTCAGGATGGTTATTCCGGTGGGGTGGGTGACCCCATTAAAGAATGGACAGGCGTTTACTACAGCACAGTTAAGCCCATTTGGTGTCTGCCTCCAGTGTGGGGCTGAAGTGTGAACCTCAGGTCATCCGCAGCACAGTTGAATCAGTGAGGTCACGGAGCTCACATCAGCACAGAATAGCTCAGAGCTCATGCGACATTTGCCATAAATTTCCAGTGAGAAGTGTGATTCAGTCATTTTACTGTAATGGTATTTCATAGGTTTGGTGATGTGACATTGTTAAACAGAAACCAATAGTTTTTTTCCACATCTTTTTTTCCATCACTAATTTAATACATTTACATTTATTCATTTAGCAGATGCTTTTATCCAAAGCATCTTACAGTTGTGGAATACAACAAGTGATTTATCATAAGATGGCAGTAAACACGAGAAATGCCCGTTATACAAGGTTTCAGTCATCGTTCAAAATAGTAAAAAGCCAGGACAGGAGGATAATAAAAGAACAGCAAAAGTGAAGGCATAGAGCTTTGTTTTTTTTCCGAATAGAAATTTGATAAAGCTAATTTTACAAAATTTTAAACATTCTATTGAATAGATAATAATTATTATTTATAATCATTTTTACAATGTAATTTAACATTACTAAATAATTATAATCATTTAATAATTATCAATGATCATTTTAAAAAAGTATGTATTTTACATTACATTTTAATGTATATTACGAATAAATACTGATATTTCTGCAAATATTCACTTTTCAATTTTATATTTGTTTTTATTTATGCAAAATTATGATATCATGGTTGACACTTTAAGATAACCTCCAAATGACAAATACAGAAAATATTATAAAATGAGACTTTGTCCTTAATGATTTTACTTCCTGGATGATGAAAATGTCATTATGAATCAGGGTTTTTTTATTCATGGATCAGTTTATTACTACCAATATGGGAAAATATGATGGGGAAAAGAGTTGATGCCTAACTCGACAACTTTGTCTTTTAAATAAACCATTTTAGAATAAAATGTAAATATGTACAATGCCAAGAAGATATGAACAATGATAAAATGCTAGCTTTTTCTCATATATTTTTATGTTAAAAAAAAGTGCACAAAAATGTTGGAAACACAGGAGACAAAAAATGCTCGTGATGAATAATAAAAAAAATGAGAAAAAAGTTAAAATGTCTGTATTAGCATGCAGTAGTTAAAGGTTCAGCTATCAACTATTTACTGTTCAAGTAATTTTTTTTACATATTATATATGTATTTGAGGGACTGTAAGACTCTGTTAATAAAGTACATTCTTCTTTTTTTCCAGATGCCAAGGCTTGCCCTGCTAAAGAGTTCCAGTGTCATAACCGCCTGTGCGTGGCTCCCACGTTCGTCTGCGATGGGGATGATGACTGCGGCGACGGCAGCGATGAGGAGAAGTGCACGGCAGCCACCGCCAGCACCTGCGGGCCGCACGAGTTTCGCTGTAACGACTCCGAGTGTATTCCAGTGCCATGGAGCTGCGACGGAGACCCCGACTGCAAAGACAAGTCGGATGAATCTCTAGAGCGCTGCAGTCGCAGGACGGAGCCTCAAAAACCCCACTGCCCGGCGGGGGAGTTCCGGTGCAGGAGTGGAGAGTGTATTCACCTCAACTGGAAATGCGACAGAGATGTAGACTGCAAGGACAAGTCTGATGAGGCCAACTGCCGTAAGTGTGCAAGAAGACTAAATATTCTTAATATACTGATCACAGTTGTCATTCTCAAGCACGTGTTTCCTAAGGTATTTACATTGGAGAGGCTTGCTGTGTAGTGATTTAATTGATTCATTTAGTTAATTAAATGAATTAATAATCAGTTTTATCACTTGGCTGCATTACATGCTCTTCTTAATGCTGCGTGCATGCTGTTCTTGTCATTACACTCATTCTAAATTACTGTCACGATCTAGTAAAGCAGTGAAACACATGGTTGTTCATTTAGAATCAGTCCCCTATTGTCTGCTCCTCCTAATTCTGTTAACACAAATGCATTGCACGCATGTCAACATAAATTAACTTGGTTTTGTTGATCTGTAGTCTTACAAGGTCAGCGTATCGATTTTGCTTACAATGATAACATAATAAAACATACTCAAAATACTGGAAAAAAATAAACTGAATACAAAATATACTCTAATGCAGTATCAAAAATGCACATAAAATACAATAGATTAAAAAAGCTACAAAACTATTAAAATTAAGTTGATTTCAATCTGTTACAGTATATATAATTGGAGCTGTCTAATTTTAACATGTTAATTTAATACAATTTATTGTTCAAAAATAAACTACTACCGTTTTGAACATACTGCACTTTGTATTGACTTCTAATGCCAATGACTTCAATGCTTTGTCTGCCACAATAATTAGACTAATTGTCTTTGAAAAATCTTCATTTAGTGTTTTTTTTTTCAGCAAATGTTGATGTATAAAAGTAATCAGAGTAATTAATTAGCATGTAATTTAAGTTTTTTTTTTATTGATTTATATACAGTACAATAGAATCAGAGTCAGTGAGCATGAATGTTTATTAAAGGTCCCCTGAAATGCTTAGAAACATGCAGTGTTACTCTGTGTTGACGTCATTTTAACTGAAACTGGAAGACAGGGCGGGACATATCAAGCAGCCCCGCCCCTTTTTATAGTAGCCAATAGCGTTCGTTTATATCACAGCTTGGGCTAGAGCCGTTGAGCTCCGTAAAGCCGCATTTTACAGGGTATGCTAGCCACAATCTCATCCATATTGCTATAAAATATAGAATTCTGTGTAAAATTCAAAAAGCTCCGATACATTTTGTGGTCTGCGCCGACTCGCGCATGTGATCCGCTCCGTGCTATCGTGTCTCTGGACCGGAGCAGAGTGTGTGTGCGGTGAGGTGGTTAGCGTGACAGCGCGAAACCAGACTTCTTTTTTTTCCTCAATGGAAAGCATATTTACACTGTTTGAATCGTTCCCTGTCCCCTATATAGTGCACTACGTGCCATTCACTGTACAGAAAATACTAATTCTGTGGACAAGTGACCGATTTCAGCCGCGGCTTCAGCGTCTATTTTATAGTGTAGGGGGCGGGCGCTTCAGATTCTAGAGAGCATTTGATTGGACAGAAAGTTTGATGAGAAGCTGAAGTATGATGTGATGTCAAAAAAATCGTTGAGCCGTTTTGGCGGAAGTGAGGAACTGCAAGCTTTGAATGCTTATATCTTCTAAATGCGAATTTTGTCACTGTTTTGGAGCACACTGCCTTATAGATAACCTTAAGACTAACATATTGATACTAACACCCAAAAAACTTTAATTTTGATTTCATGGGGACTTTAACTTTACATTTCAAGGATTTGATTCTCCATGAGGCAGAAGAAAACAAGCATGTGTTTGTTTGAGCACATGTAATCCTGAAAAAACAAAACCTGCAGCTGAATACTCTTTGTTTGCTTGTGCATTGTTGGTGCAGAGCGTGTGCACACACGTGTTCAGTTTGTTCTAGCATGTGTGTGTTTATTGAGATGATGTTTTTTTCCATGGGTTTATGACATGTAAATCTTCACGAACTACTGTGGTAGCGGCATGATAATATGCTTGAGTCTTGGTGGTTGCTAGGCAGCAAGTGTGTTTTGAGGTATGGCAGAGTGCCCTTGAGTAAGCGCTCTGTGAGTCTGGTCTCACTGTAGGGTTCTTGCAGGGGATTGTGCACCGTCCTCAAAATACTTGTATCTGTTCAAATCATATTTTGGTCATTTTGCATTATATTTTATTAGACTATAAATAAGACCCTATATATAGGGCCAGATTTACTAACAGCTTGCGTCAGCGCAAACCGTCTTTTGCCGTTAAAATAGTACTGTCAGGATTTACTAAAGACGCAGTGAATTAGCGCTGAAAAGGCTTGGACACAGTTATTTTTGCACCTAACCTTATTGAATATGCATATGTAGGAGTTTACCTTTCAGACTCAAAATTTATGGCAGGAGAGTACTCTAACGGTACTTTGCCCTGTTTAGTAAATCTGGCCCATAGTCATATTTTTGAATCGGCTTTTATTTTTTATTTTCATTGTATTTTCACTTTCATTTTTAGCAATTTTGTTATGTGTTTTGTCATTTTTATTAGTTTTTGTTTGTTTAAAAATATTTGAAAATAGTTTCAATTCAATTCATTTTCAGTTTTAGTTTTATTTCAGTCCTTCAGTTCAACTTAATTTTAAATTGTTAAATTGGCTTAAGTATTGCATCTAATATTTTATTTCAGCTTTATTTCGTTGAACAACATTTTTAATAGTATTAGTTTTAGTTAATGATAAAAGCACTGCATGCTTACCGCTTTAATAAAATGACAGCAATGGCAATATGATTAAACACTCCAATGTTTAATAAATTATTACATATATGAATAATAACAAACTATGTTTCCACCAAGTAACAGTTCAAAAGCCATACTGGAGGTGATATAACAGATACAGTTGATGCATTCATATAGCATTTAACTAATAAACTAATATTACATGCAATTTTGCCTCTCAAGTGAATATATTTCGTTTTAAGGTGGGTTATTTATTTTGACTGGAAAACAGGGCAAAAATATAGGTCAAATTGATCACGGTGAATGTTCTCCCTCCGCAGCTCCTCTAAAGTACACCGTATGAAAGATTAAAGGGATTTTAAAAGATGAATGTGAAAAATTAAAACCTTTCTTTGCCGAAAAGCATATTTTTCTTTCTTCAGTGTGTTACCTTATGCCCCAGAGTAAGTGACTGATTATTTTTAATGTTCAGAGATCTCTGCAAAATTTATTTTATCATCATTTACTGAAAATGAACTACACATGTTTAAAAACAGAGCATGTGCACTATCCATTGACAAGGATGTCAGTAGATTTTGGAATTGACAGATGAAATGGCCACTTCTGGGAATCAGTAAATCATGATCTGCTCTGCAGTTTTCAATTTATTTGACCCTCTCAAAATGACCAAATATTGATCTATTCATTGGCCAGACTGATATATGTAGATGCAGGAATGATTGTCCTACAATAACGTTTGTTTCTGTACAACAGCCGTGCTGACCTGCCGTCCTGATGAGTTCCAGTGTGGCGATGGCTCCTGCATTCACGGCACTAAACAGTGTAACAAAGTGCACGACTGTCCAGATTTCAGCGACGAGGCTGCCTGCATCAACAAAAGTGAGTAACTTCAACAATCTCCCTTTCGCTATCTCTCATTTGATTAGCCTCTTCATCTCTACCCTCTTCTAGCAGCATTATCAGTGAAGATGAAAGAGTAGAGAGCACCCAATCCTGTAGCCCCAATCAAGTTAACATTCACACAAAGCACTACAGGACCAAACATGATGTACCCCTGCATGATTCCAGGGTTTCATGGCACACTTCCCATATGGCACCTTCAATCAGATTTACCTCAAAAGATTAATTATGCCATGGCTGTATCTGATTAGTGATGCATAACATGATTTAAGTAGAACATAGTATCAGCATTCTTTGTGTTGGTCCTAAAACAACAAAGATGTCATGCATTTTGTTCAGTATACAAAAATGCATTAAAATGATAAAAAAAAAAAAAAAAAAAAGCCAGTCAAGACATAATGTTACAAAAGATTTATATTTTTACTTTCTATTCATCAAAGAATGCTGAAAAAAATCATGGTTTCTACAAAAATATTAGCTGCTTTCAACATGGATAATAATAATGAATGTTACTTAACCATATTAGAATGATTTCTGATGGATCATGTGACACTGAAGACTGAAGTAATGGCTGCTGAGAATTCAACTTTGCATGAACAGGAATAAATTACACTTTAAAATACACAAGTCAACATTTGAAGTGGATCAAAACCTTTCATCAATGTTGTCCTAAAACCTAAAACCAAAATGCGTTCTTGTCTTAGGACAACTTTGATGAACTTTTTTGATCCACTTCAAATGTTGACTACTGCATATAAAAACAGAAAACTGTTCATTTCAGTAATTTTTTACAATATTACTGTTTTATGGTAATTTTAACCATATAAACGCAGCCTTGGTAAGAGATTTCTTTCAAAAACATGTAGACTTTAAACGCAACATACAGTACAGTGACCCGGGGGGCTGTCAAGATCCAGAAAGGACAAAAAAAAGCACCATTAGGGGCTGTTCACAAAAAACGCGTCTTTGCATTTAAAAACGTGAGATGAAGCATTCAGGAATGTTATTTTTAAAAAGTGCAGTGCAGAATGCCTCCTCCGCCATGTTGCCGTAAAATAAAATGAGAGACTCAAGCGGAATGGTCATACATGTCCATCTAGTGTGTTTACGTTGAAAAACAATTGAAAAGTAGCGCATTGGAATGGAAAAACGCATACTGTGTGAACGGCCCATTAAAGTATTAAATAAGTAGTCCATATGACTCATCTACTATATTCCAGATCTTCTTAAGCCATATATTTCAGTCTGTTTCTCACACAGACCTATTTTATTGGCTTTACAGGATTTGAAGTATAGTGTTAAATTCCACAGACTACTTTTATGGTGCTTTTATGTACTTCTTTTGAGCTTGACGGCCTCTTGTCACTGTCTATTGTCATTGTACAGCAAAGAGCAAAATGAACATTCATGCAACGAGTGTCGCTTGAAATGTGTTTTGTGTAATGGCAGTTCATGTTTTGTACTCTACATAATTTAGTTGTATTTATGTGGTACTCCTCAAAGATCAGAAATGTAAGAACTCTTTATTGTGTCCTTGACAGCCACCAAATGTGAAGGCCCGCGGAAGTTCATGTGTAAGAGCGGGGAATGTATCGATAGCGGTAAAGTGTGCGACAGTATCAAGGACTGCAAGGACTGGTCTGACGAGCCTGTGAAGGAGTGCGGTGAGTTTAGACACTTTTGCACAATTACACAGATCCTAAATAATTGTTTACTGGTACAATCATAGATTTGGGACTTTATTTTTAAATTAGGTATTATATAAGAACGTGAGTTTTGAAATTACATGTTTTAGTGTGGGAAGCCGAGATTAAATTGCAAAAGTGATCTAGGGTCAGCTTTTTCCTTCTCTCTAGTAACTCTGAATTTGGAGATGGAAAACTAAACCTAGTCCAGCATTTAAGCTTATAGGCAGTGTTGGCTTATTAGGGACTTCACTTGATCAAGGGCCAACAACCCACAGAGCGATCATTAAGATGAAAGTGTGAGTCTTCCCTCGCGTGCTATCATACAAGCAGAACGTGCCCAGCATGTTCTCCTGCTCTCCAGAGAGAATGCAGGTTTCCATAGATCAGTTTTTTTCTCTCTGTTCTTGTCTTTCATCACATTGTGGAACTGGACTTTTTATATTCAGTTTTCATTTTAATCATAGTTTTAGTGCTTTTGTCACTTTATTAGTTTTAAATATTATTATTAAGGTATAATTTACTTGCATTTCAGTTTCCGTTTGCATTTTTGTTTTTATTTATTTCCAGTTAGTAATTTTAGTGCTTCATATTAGTCAAGGCAACATTTTTAAGTTTTGCTCAGTGTTTCATCTTAATATTTCAATTAACCAAAAACATTTTAATAGTTTAATTTTAGTTAATGATAATAACCGTGTTTTAAAGGTTTGCATACTTTTCTAAGCAATCGAATGAGTGACCAAGTCCCTAACTAAATGCCTGTTCACACTAAGACACACATTTGGTGCACACTGCACAAATTTGATTAAACATTTTAATTTGAATAAACTGCTATTAACCTCCTGAGACCCTGTGACCTCATATGAGGACATTATATTTTGGTGTATTTCTCTGAGACTATACATGCAATGTTACTATACATGTTTTAAGTCTGGATGTCCTGTACAGAGCACATTCAGGGCTTTTCAGAGATACTAAATGTTTGGATGTTTCACTATGACCACTCCCTCTCCTTGGTCTTCAAATATGTCTGATATTAATTTAGTGACACTCTTATGGAAATATGATAATATTTTGTAATTATCATTTAAATCTGTCTAATTTTTAAACTGTCTGTCATAAATCAACATCTCAGGAAAATGTTATGGGGTTTCAAATCAAAATATGACTTTCTGTTACGATTTTTTTCCTAAAAATCTTTTCTCGGGTCTTAAGAGGTTAATGCGTCTGCTCAGACCGAAGCGAACATTCGCATGGCATCAATGTGGCAGGTTTTTTATAGATAGTTGGTCTAATCTTTTCCATCACACTGCAAAGAAAAAATGGAATTTGCGCTTTTAGTCTCATGCCCAGAGTCGCTTCTGTCACATAAAACCACAACATTGCGGCGCTGTAGCGTCTGGACCAATCAAACACACAATATATATTTTGTTAGCTATATTTAACAAATACTCTGTAACACCCCTCAGTTAACAATATGATTAATTGTTCATATTTCCCCATGAGCTGATTCGCTACAGCGCTCACAGACAGATACATGTGGCATCACTTGTCGAATAGATATTGCACACTTCACCTTTATAAGAAAAATATCTTACTAACTAAATGTTCGGATTGTTTTCCAACACCTTGCAGGTGTATGTTAATTTGATCGAGATGGTATTTAGGAAATGCCAGCTCCTTGCTCAACTCTCCCTCTCTCTTTCTCCCTGTCCTCCTGGTTATGTTCACTCTTGTATCAGTCCTTAATGTAAAATACATGGTCCCACAGTGGCTCTTCAGGATGGTGTTAATTTCCTTGCGGGTCGCTCCACTCAGCAGATGAGATTAGTGCAGGCACCTGACGCACGGCAGACGCCCCCCTCTGAGCCCAGTGCACTCTGGACCGGCTCCAAGTGGGCCACTGCAGCTATGCATGCTAAATCACTAGGACTGGTGCCAGGGATTACGCTTCTACCATATTCACTAGTGCATCCTTTACTTGTTATACATGATTCATATGTGGCCTGGAGAAAATAGTTAGTTTCTTGCTTGTCGGAGAGTGTCTCGCTCGCTTTTTGAGTGTGCATTTCTCTTAGTCACGGTCCAGGTGTTTGTCCTGCCTCTTCTCTCAACCTGTCTCCTTTCATTCTACTTTCTTTTCTTTCCCTTATTTACTTGAACTTCCTGTGGTGTGTCTGTCCTCCGTCTATCTCCTGCTGTCAGCTGTTCCTCAGCATTAGCATCAGCTATTCTTCTCTTTCTCCCTTTCTATTGCTGTCTTTTTTCCTCCACCTGTCCACTTTTTTTTTTTTTGTTCTGTCAGGCTGGTTTATATGTCTCTTGTGTTCTACATGCACACCAAGACACACTGATATCCACAAACTTTCTTTCTTTCTTTCTTTCTTATTTATTCATTCATTCATTCATTTTACAGCTTGTTAATATTGTTACTATTATTATTATTATTATTATTATTATTGGCTTTCAAAATAATAGTAATTAATACATACATTAATAATAGTTTATAATAATACATTAAATAAATAATAGTTTATATTTCTTTATATTTATACTATTTTGCATTATTATTATTAACATTATTATTAGTGTTGGTATTTGCTTGCTAAATAAATTTAGTGTAAAAAATAGTTTCTATTTATTTTATAGAGTTATAAATAGTTTTTATGTGTTTATTCAGCTTTATTATTATAGTCATTCTTCTTAATAAGAATGATAATAAAAGCTGAATTAATAAATTGCAACTATTTATAAACTAATCTATTTTTAAACTAAAATTAAAAACCTTAATAATAATAATTATTATTATTATTATTATTATTATTTATTATTATTATTATTATTTGCTTCTCAAATAAACACTATAGAGGTGACTGGAAGTGGTATTTGGATGTGTTGCAGGCCAGATTCAAACCTGCATCACATAAATGCCATGGGTGAATGTATCCCATGTGATAATCCTTATTGATAATCATTGATAGCCACAATTTGTTTGTAACTGAACATACACTCAAGTACTGCTGTCTGAATGACATTTGTGGACTATGTTTTGAAAGTTTCAAGCTGAAAAGTGTGTGTTAATTCACTGTAGATCTGTGGTAAAGTCCTAAATGGGTTAATGACACAAGATGATTCAATTTTCCTGTGGTAATTGTAATAAAAGTTAAAAAGAGATGCTCAAACCAAGTAAAGAGTTCATCTCAGTTGAAGAAAAGGTGCAACACTCACTCTTGAAGAAAAAATGGAAAAATGAAGGTCTTGACAATGGCTGAAATGTTACTTGTTTTAAACAAATAAAGTTCAATAAAACTATAAGAGTGAGTTTTGCATCTTTTCTTCTGCTGAGGTAATTGTGGTAATTATAACAAATAACTGTGTAACAATATTTTGCTGCTTTTTATTAGGGTCAGAAAGAGCAGACATACTGTAGAGATGACATTAAAAGAGTGATGTATGTGTATTCTGACTGTCATCTGTAATGGAGGGAGCCATCAGCCAATGCCCAAATGTTTTAGTTGCTCAGAGAATTATCGAGCGCAATACTGGTGAGACCTCTGCCATATTACTCTGTCACTCTCTCTCACAGCGTGCCACACACAAGCAGTTTCCTCCCATGACCCACTGCATTTTTTCAAGCATTTAAGGCAGGTCTTTCAGTTAGACGGCACTCACCTCATCACTTTCTCATAAAGTCTTGAAGCGCAACCTAGAAAATGAGAAAGAAGCAGTCTGTCGTCAGCTGGTGTCAGGTTGCAGTGGGCACTTACCGTCCAATTCCTGCCGGGCACGCTGACCTTTGACACCGCCTTGTTATTTTTTACTGTCATAGGTCTGAATGAATGTGCCATCAACAATGGCGGCTGCTCTCACATATGTAAGGACCATCAGATCGGCTATGAGTGTGAATGTCCTTCGGGCTACAAGCTCCTTGACAAGAAGACTTGTGGAGGTAACGTATATTATGTCAGATACCAACATTTTGATGCTGTGCAAGACTATATTGTACTCATTTTCCCAATAGACCACTGTTGTACGTGCATTGTGATCATCTATGATTTGTTTACTCTCAGCGTCATCATCGCTTTATAATTGATAGTAGAGAAATCCCCGGATGGTGTTTGCAAGCATCATTTATATTGTCTGTGGACACTGTGCTACAAAAGCCTCTGTTCTCTGTGTATCTCTACTCTGTTTCTAATGCTTTTCTGATGGTCCTCTCCAGACATAGACGAATGCGAGAACCCTGATGCCTGCAGTCAAATATGTATCAACCTCAAAGGCGACTACAAATGTGAATGCTACGAGGGTTACGAGATGGACCCGGTTACCAAGACGTGTAAAGCAGTGGGTAAGATACTTCACACCAGCATCTCCATCCATCACTGTTCTGGGCCAAGGTTCAAAATTTACCTTTTTTGTTGTACATACTAATGGTGGGGGACATTTTACCAATGATGACATTTTCGTTTTTCAGAGACAAAACAATATTTTTCATTCTTTTTTTAAAAATGAGTATTTTTGTCCATATGATAAAGGAGTTATTTAGCATTTTTTCTGTTTCTGCTTTTTTTTGTGTGTGTGTAACTTATTTCATAATTTCTACATTGATTACTTATAATTTGTTGTTTCTTATCTTGAAGTTACAATTATTTCCAAAACTAATAAAACAAATAGAGGTACTATTTAAAAAGTTTTAAAAAATGATGTATTTACAGATATTCAACTATATCAATTCATTACATGATTAATTAAGTATATGAATTCAATTAATATTATTAAATTATATTATTTTCATTTATGATAAAAAAACATCTTTATAATAAATGCAAATAGATAAATACAAATAAAAAGAAATAACAAATAAAAACAACAGCCAATTTTTTATTTTTTTATTTTTTTTTTTTATAAACATTACATAGTAGCGATGGAATAAAATGCTGTAAAAAAATTGCATCATCTCTTCTATTTATTCACTAGAGTGGTGCTGGAGGACAGTATTTTTCTTGAAAATTCTTTGTATTTGAGAGGTGAGGGAGACAGTGGGGTATTTTTTTTCTGCTGGCTACTTGTTTGTTTAATAAAGAAGATGGGATTGCTGCGGCATTGCATGCTTTGGAATTGTGAGGGTTTTGTGTACTTAATGAAGCTCATCTTTATTGTCCTTCATTTGCCTGATCAGCCTGCGTAAAACTTCAGTGCATTTCCAGCACTCCTGATAGGCTGGATGACAGCTGGAGAAACACTGTCATTAAGTGCAATGTGTAAAGCTGGCGAACAAAACCGTTCCCTCGGGCTAAAGAGCATACTGAAAACTTAGTGATTTCACTCTTCAGAAATTGCATTCTGTTGGTATTGAGTTCAGGTCTGATATATCGGTTTAAGTTTGTGTGGTCAGTTTCAAGACTTATTGAATCTTAGTGCAAAGCAAGATATTTAATATACTATATATATTGCATTGTGTGTGTTTTTATCTGAGATTAAAAAAAAAGAGTTAATTTAGATAGTTGATAGTTTCTGTCTTTATATGGTTCTTGTCACTAAAAACAGAAAATATGTACTGTAACTGAAAAGTTTGAGAGATTTTATTCTTTTCTAGTCTTGTCAAGATTGATTCAGACTTTCTTTGTTCTGTGATATGAAGTGGAATTTAGTTCAAGATTACAGATGCAGATTCAAATTAAGATTTGATATTTGATAGGGCTGCACGATAA
Organism: Sinocyclocheilus anshuiensis; assembly: GCF_001515605.1. Taxonomy (NCBI): domain Eukaryota; kingdom Metazoa; phylum Chordata; class Actinopteri; order Cypriniformes; family Cyprinidae; genus Sinocyclocheilus; species Sinocyclocheilus anshuiensis. Next base: position 455,899 of record NW_015536485.1, read on the forward strand.
ATCGAAATGGAATCGAGATCGCGATTCGACAGAAGCTGAAAGCACGTGATGATGATTTCTTGCTGATTACAGAACCGGCTTTTTTAACAAAATGCGCATGACAATCGCATTCGATTAATCGTGCAGCCCTAATTATTTGACTTTTATTTCAGTCATTCTAAATTCTCTTTTAAAAGGTCTCCAGAAATCTATGGGTTTTAAATCAAACTTCATGTTTTTTCTTCATCGTTCTACCTTTTTGCTGTGCCTAGAAAAGCTATTAAATCAATTTAATAGCTTGATGTTTTTGCCACAGGTCTATCTTTCAAAATGTAAAATAAATAACTTTTTTGTTCCCTTTCATAAGCATATCAGGCAGAAGCACGTTAAAGATAAGAGGGAGGTGCGCTTTTATACGCTGTATTCACAGACTTTGGTTTTCTGGGTATGACAGCCATTTTTCAGACACAATAGTAACTGCAAATATGACCTTTGGGTGCCAGTATGAGCTATAATGACTTGTGATATGAATAGAGATTCCAGAGAGTGTTCAGTGACCCTGTTAGTAAAACAAAACATTACCAGACCAATTTCACAGACTTTACATGCAGGGTTTTTTTATTTTTTATTTATTCAAGCACAGCCAAAAACAAACAGGACAAAACAGACAGCGCCTTTCATATGTGAGCATCATTGCTTGCTGCGTGCAATATTTTAATTAAATATTCTGTTACATCTGAATTAACATAATCAGTTTGTTTAGATTTGAGGAGACAAATATTATAAATGAAAGGCAAATCCAATGAATGTGCAGTAGGGACACAAGCCACTCATTATTTGTGTACATATCAGCCTCAGCACCAAATGAAGTGCAAATCCCCTTAAAACCATAGTTCACTCAAAAATTCTGTCATTTATTCTGTTATTCATGAATCATGTACACATTTTGAGGAACACTGGTAAAAAAATATATTTTGGTGCCCATTGACTTCCACTGAAAGGACAAATAAAAATATTCAAAATATCATCTTTTATGTTTCATAGAAAAGAAAGTCATAAGGTATTTAACGAAAAGTAAAGGATGATGCAAGTTAAATTTGAGTGATCTATCCCTTTAACTGTAGTAAAATCACTGTAATGCACAGGCTTGTCTGACAACAGCAGTTTGATAAAAGATACCACTGTTCAGTAAATTTTGTTTATTGATGATAATCAAAATAAATAATTATTATGCTAAGTAATATGATTATTTGCATACAGTGGTGTGAAAAAGTTTTTGCCCCCTTCCTGTTGTTTTTTTTTTTTTGCATATTTGTCACACTTGAATGATTCAGATCATCAAACAACTTTTAATATTACACAAAGATAACCCGAGTAAATACAAAATGAAGTTTTGAAATAATTATTTCATTTATTAAGGGGAAAAAAGCGGTCCAAACCTGCCTGGCCCTACGTGAAAAAGTAATTGCCCCCTAAATTTAATAACTGATTGTGGCACCCTTTGCAGCAACAACTGCAATCAAGCATTCACATCGCTGTGGAGGAATTTTGGCCCACTCTTCTTTACAGAATTGTTTTAATTCAGCCACATTGGAGGGTTTTCGAGCATGAATGGACTGTTTAAGGTCATGCCACAGCATCTCAATCAGATTTAGGTCCGGACTTTGATTTGGCCACTCCAAAACCTTCATTTTGTTTTTCTTGAGCCATTCAGAGGTGAACTAGCTGGTGTGTTTCGGGTCATTGTCCTGCTGCATAACCCAAGTGTGCTTGAGCTTGAGGTCACAAACTGATGGCCGCAGACCATCACACTACCACCACTATGTTTGACTGTTGGTATGATGTTCTTTTTATGAAATGCTGTGTTGGTTTTACGGCAGATGTAACGGGACACACACCTTCCAAAAAGTTCAACTTTTGTCTCCGGCATGATGTGTTGCTCTTTAAGCATGCTTCACTTTGTCAGACAGGTTCTATTTAAGTGATTTCTTGATTCAACAGGTCTGGCAGTAATCAGGCCTGGGTGTGGCTAGTGAAATTTCTAAAATAATGTGGTTAATCACAGTTCTTTCATGATTTAAAAGGAGGGGGCAATAAATTTTTCACGTAGGGCCAGGTAGGTTTGGACAGCTTTTTTCCCTTAATAAATTAAATCATAATTTAAAAAACTGCATTTTGTATTTACTTGCATTATCTTTGTGTAATATTAAAAATTGTTTGATGATCTGAATCTTTTAAGTGTGAGAAATATGCAAAAAATAAATTAAAAAAAACAGGAAGGGGGCAAAAACCTTTTCACGGCACTGTACCTGTATGATGTTTACAGTTATCAGGCAATTTAGCAGCTTTGCAATGATATGTCTTTTACAACACCTGTTTATTGTGGTTTATCTTTTTAAAATACATGTTATTAGCTTTTAAAATTTGGGATGCTGGAAAAGGCATGGAATTGAATAAAATCTTAAAGTTTTCTTTTGTAGCTATTTGCAGCTCTAAAATATTGGCTGTTGTGAATCCTTATCTGGAAAATTTGAATGACAGGAGAAGTCATGGAGATTGTGTGGTGAAAAAGTGTGGGAACCCTGGATTATACTAGAGCAGCATGTGTGTCATGTGCTTCCAGCTCTCTGATAGGCCTGTCACATACTGTCATTATAAGTGTGAGGTCACTCACCTGTTGAGAGTAAATCTGAGCCGTGTAATTTGGCCTTAATGTGAGACTCGGCTGAGTGACATGATCGAGGGGGTTATGGGAAATGAGTGACACTGGCATAACCGCAGACACTTTTTCATGTCTGTCTCCTTCTCTTTTCATTGTTACTTGTCAGTCAAGATGTTACACCCCCACATGCATCATTTGATTATCTTCATGCTTTCGCTCCCACCTGTTTTCCCTCACCTCGCTTCCTATATATGACTCTAGAAATTGATGAAACTGTGTCACACTGTCTGTGCTCTGCACACTGGGTGTCAGCCAATAGGATGATGCCTGTCTGCGGTGTGGAACAGCTTGTGTTTGGATGTCTTTGGGACTGATGGCTCACGTTTATTCTGTGAGCTGCTGTTGTGAGCGGCTGAGGGATATGATATTATTGGATGAAATGGTTGCAGAAGTGAAGCACAGTGGAGAATTGCAGTGGACATTGAGAGGGAAGCTCAAAGACATCGGTGACGGTCTTGATGTCTTGGAAGAAGCACAGTGTGTTTGAAGGACTGAGACAAGCTGTTCATCAAAAGCATGAATGATATGATGGCACATCATAAAAGAATAATTGTGGATCTCCAATAAGTTTGAACCATAAACTGGACAGTCCTCGTCTTATTGTGCTGCTTGAAAGTTTGTGATTTACAATTTTCTATATTTCTGCATAAATATGACCCAATTCATCATCAGATGTTCACACAAGTCCTGAAAGTAGACCTAGAGAACCCAATCAAACAAATGAGACAAAAATATTTTCTTTGTCATTTATTTATTGATTGTGTAGAAATGGAGGAGATTCAAGACCACTGTTAACCTCCCAAGAAGCGGTCGACCAACAAAGATCACTCCAAAAGCAAGACTTGTAATAGTCTGCGAGGTTGCAAAGGAACCCAGGGTAACTTCTAAGCAACTAAAGGCCTTTCTCACATTGGCTAATGTTAATGTTCATGAGTCCACCATCAGGAGAACACTGAACAACCACGGTGTGCATGGCAGAGTCGCAAGGAGAAAGCCACTGATCTCCAAAAAGAAAATCACTGCCTGTCTGCAGCTTGCTAAAGATCATGTGGACAAGCCAGAGGACTATTGGAGAAATGTTTTGTGGACAAATGAGACCAAAATATAATTTTTTGGTTTATATGAGAAGTGTTCTGTTTGGAGAAAAGAACACACTGCATTCCAGCATAAGAACCTTATCCCATCTGTGAAACATGGTGGTGGTAGTGTCATGGTTTGGGCCTGTTTTGCTGCATCTGGGCCAGGACGACTTACAATCATTGATGGAACAATTAATTCTGAATTATACCAGCAAATTCTAAAGGAAAATGTCAGGACATCTGTCCGAGAACTGAGTCTCAAGAGAAACTGGGCCATGCAGCAAGACAACGACCCCAAGCACACAAGTCATTTTACCAAAGGATGGTTAAAGAAGGACAAAATTAATGTTTTGGAATGGCCAAGTCAGAATCTGGACCTTGATTCAATTGAAATGTTGTGGAAGGAGCTGAAGCAAGCAGCTCATAGGAGAAAAACTAATACAAGATGTTGTGCAGGACTGATCAGCAGTTACAAGGAACTTTACCTGCAGTTACTGCTGCAAAATTGGGTCACACCAGATACTGAAAGCAAAGATTCACATACTTTTGCACCACACAGAAATGTAACAATTGATCATTTTTCTCAATAAATAAATGACACAGAAAATATTTTTGTCTCATTTGTTTGATTGGGTTCTCTATGTCTACTTTCAGGACTTGTGTGAAAATCTGATGATGAATTGGGTCATATTTATGCAGAAATATAGAAAATTGTAAAGGGTTCACAGACTTTCAAGCAGCACTGTATATTATTATTATTTTATTATTTTTAGAGGAGATTAAAAAAGAGGTACGTACAGTAAATATACATAATGTTAATAGTTATTGTTACTTTTAAGTAACATTATTTTTTGTAGTTCTGTTTGATAGAGCTAGTGGCACAGAAATGCAATAAATTTAATAAAAATGTTAAAATTAATTTATATAGTTAGGACACAGGATATACTTTATTCTTGACACTTCAGCTTGTTTTAAGGATTACAATAACATGTTTTTATAAGTCCTTTGTAATAAAGGATCAAGGCAGTTTAAGAGATCGTGCCCTTTTGCTTAAAAAACCCTTCAGAATGAAGATGCTTAGAGCACATATGGCCATCTGAGAAAGTGCTGATTTATGCGTTTCTCAAAAGTAGTTGTCATGACACCAATGATGGTCAGCACAGCAACTTTATGTAAATGTAATGCAGTTCAGCTGAAGAGAAATGAGATCTCATCCATTAGCTCCACTCATCTTCTCTACATCACTGCCAAACCTCACAGTGACATCTGACCACACAGCACCTGCTGCTCATTATGCTCGCTCACCATCTCTCTTTCCTTCACCCCCTGCACTATTATCTATTTTTGCACTCTTTTAGTCTTTAATTTGTCTATAACACTTGGCATTTGTGGATCATACAGTCTTGTGAAGGAAGCTTTTACTGATAGGACAGTAAAAAAGTTCTCTGTGAACTTGTCCCAAACCTGAAACTCCTGTATTGTTTCTATTACAATTACTGTTGAAAAGTTTGAGGTCAGTAATTGTATTATTATTATTTAATTTTTTTTAAGCTAACTCTTTAATTCTGTAAGGACATTAAATTGATTGAAAGTGAAGGTAAATACATTTATAATGTTACAAAAAAGTTCTATCTCATATAAAAGCTGTTATTTTGACATTTCTGATAATAATATTTTTTTCTTGATTACCAAATTACCAAATTGAAATGTTTTGTAGAGAATCGTGTGTCAAGACTGGAGTAATGGATGTAGAAAATTCAGCTTTGCCATCAGAGAAATGAATTGCATTTTAAAATATATTTAAATAGAGAACAGTTATTTTAAATTGTAATAATTTTTCAGAATATTAGTTTTTACTGTATTTTGATCAAATAGATGCAACCCTTTTCTGCAGACTTTTAAAACATTTAAAAACATTAAAAAAATCTTACTGACCCCAAACTTTTGAGTGGTAGTGTTAAAATATATGTATGTAAAAATAATACACACTGCCGCTCAAAATTTATTATATTATAATTATATATTATATTATACATTATATAATTATATATTATACAGCTTAGTCATAATAGTCTTCCAGCTCCAACCAAGTTGACCAAGATAGTCTACCAAATCAACCATGACCTTACCAGATTATTGTCCATCTAACCACTTATGACATAAATAACCAGGGGTGCGTTTCCCAAAAGCATGGTTAGCTAACTATGGTAGTTAGTTCCATTGAAATCTATTGGTAACGACGGAACTTGCGACCATTGTTGCTTTTGGGAAACGCACCCCAGGTCGGGTCTCTGCGCTGTGTGTAGCACATTCCACAATTCCACTCTCTGCATTCTCATTGGTAGTTGCTACATTTTATCAAAGCTCATTTGCGTAAAGATGAAGATTGATTTTTTTCTACTGTGTTGTTCTGTATGTTGCATGAATTTAATAAACACGAGTGTTCACTTTTTTTATTAATATCTTTAAAAATGACTTCTAGTTGCTTTTTGCATGCAACTCACTATCACTGTTGAGAAGAACCCAAATTGTGGGACAATCACATTATATCCTCTACAGTAATACAAATCGTGAGATGTCTGGATGCGTCGAGCTTATTAGAGATGAAAAGCTGAATGAAAGAATAATAGAGGGCACAGGAAGGGTACAATGAGGGTTAGGAGAACAGATTTTTCCTCAGGATCGTAACACTTTTGTGATGTGAGCAGGTGACAGGATGAAAATGAATTACACCCATATCAAGTAGGTTTGAAGGGGGAGCTGGAGGGGACCAAGTGACTCAAATAGGGAGAGTGCCCTTGCTGCTACATAGAGGATAAACTAATAGGGTCAGTGATATTCTGTGTTGGCATGACTGAGCACCAAATCGCAGTGACTAAGCTCCCAAACAGTACACAAACACACTCTGACACACATACACACACTCATCTCCATACACGCCACAGTGCAGGGTAATTATTTGGAAATTCTCAGACCCACTTCGGCCACATGTCACTAACCTGGAACTAACCTGGAGGTGCACTGCAGACTCACACACGGCATTCATGAGTAAATTAATTATATTTAGCTTATATTTAGACACACACACATTTGCTTCTGCTCTGCAAATTAAATAAGCAATACAAAATTTCAGTCAGTGATTTTATGCACACAAATGGGTGCACTTGTGCGAGTCATATGGTTATTTTTTGTGCCTTTCTAATTAATAAATAGTATGAGTGCAAATCAGCCACTATGCTTGTTTAAATGTAATATGCCCTAATGTGTTTACTCATCTGAGAAGACTGCTGTTTTTTTGTACTGTAGTACTTGAAGTGCCAGCTCTCTTTAGCTTCTTTCTCGCAACATTTGCATTCCGGCAAGTGTAATAATTTAAATGATAAAATATTCTTCTCCTCTGGGAGCATTTTAATCATTTGAGTTTTAGTGTTTTTACCTTTGCCCGGTAGCACATATACGCACTTATAACAGTGGAATCCAACACAAGCACAGTCGTGTAGTCAGCTGGCATGTTGGTAGATTGCGTGTTGGAGTGAAATAATTTTGCTCAGAGTTCTCAGCAATAATTTATTTTCATTTCAACTTTGTCCTCGAGGTTTATAAAAAAATTAATTCAGAAGAAAAAAAAAATAATTAAACAATTGTTAGCATACAGTAAGAGTATAGAGCTATAGAATGAACATGAATGGCATAGTTCAGATAATTTAGTTTTACAAGTGTGAGAAGCATTTGAGTTTTTTGTTTTTTGTTGTTTTGAATAATTGGAAATATTTTCATTTGTGTAATTGTAATGATGAACAACAATAAGGGTCAGGAAGGGACACTAAGAGCCAGATTCACTACACAGGGCAAATTAGCAAATGGCTAAAATAGCAGTAATTTGACGAGCGCAAATGTTAGTAAATCGCGTTGAGTGATTCATTTTAATACTCTCCTCCCATAAATTTTGCGTCTGAAAGGGAAACTCCTACAAATGCATATTCAATAAGATCAGCCGCAAAAATAACTGTGTCCACGCATTTTCCGCTAATTCTTCACTGCGTGTATATCATGACGCTACTATTTTAATGCTTATTTTTTAAGCTGTTAGTAAATCTGGCCCCATAAGTTTATATTTGTAATTTTTCAGTCAGGTCTACATTTTTTATTTTTTTTTATATCCTAAATTGATCATAAATGTGATTTTGACTACAGTCTCTCAAACTGAAGGAGATGCATGTGAGATTCTGGGGTCTTTTTTTCTCTAATAAGCAAAAGTCTCAGTTTATCAAGGCGAGTTGAAACAATTGTGAAGCTAAAGAAATCTCATTTGGACTTCTGTGTCCTATTTTTAATGATTTTTTCTGATGTTGATTATCTCAAAATGGCCTAATATTGATTGGTTTATCAGCTCAGTCATCTGTTAGGAGGATCCCAAGATAACAAGGGAGCTGATGAAACTTTTATTTTCCCCTCATAGGTAAAAGCCCATATCTTATGTTTACTAACCGACATGAGATTCGGCGCATTGACCTGGTGAAGAAGGACTATACGCAGGTAGTGCCAACCCTGAAGAACGCTGTGGCTCTAGATGTGGACGTGACCACCAACAAGATGTACTGGTGTGACCTCTACCATCGCAAGATCTTCAGGTATACACAACATTAGAGCATGTTCCATTTCTCTAACTTGACAGCTGTTTAATCTTTATTTAAGAAGGATAATTTACAATTAGTGCTCAATGCTTCGGTAGGAGGAGACCGGTGCAGTGTTGAAACCCTCTTTTGAGAATCTCTTCCCGCCTCCTCTCAGCTGGCAGATATTAAATGCATGAGAACAGCTGCCATAGACCTGCTGGAAATGTTCTCACAGCAACAAACATCGTGGATTGAGAGATGTGAAGGAAATTACTTCCATGCACATTTCACAGACTTTTTCTTGGGCTTACTTAGTCTAATAAGTGATAGAGGGGTGATAGACTGACATAAACATCCTCAAAACATGTTAAAAATTGATCAGACTTTTTTTTGAGAGAATATATCTTGAATTAGATTACGTTTATTTTTCTGCCTCATTAACGTTTTGTTTGTTCTTCTTGTAATAAGCATAAACCACACTGAAAAAAAAAACTGTTAAAAAAAACTCTTAAAGCACATTATCAGATTAATGAATTAATTTATTAAATTAATTATTTATTATTTACTTATTTAAATTATTTCATTATTTTGAATATATTATTTTTCATAACACATAAACAATGACAGTGTACACTACTACAAAATTGAATAAGTGCTACCGGCCATTTAACAGTCATCTTATCAGTCGGACAGCAGCTTGTCACACAGCCTGCCTGTGCAACAACAGCAGCTGGAAAACTTGACCAACGTTTGTCCTTTACTGTCCCAGTGTGCGTGCTGGCCCGTCATGCTCGGGTCTCCACCTCACTTCCTGAATCACTCTGAGTCACGTCAGCCTCTAGGACCATCTCTAAATCATTTCAACCGCACCATATGCTTCCCATAATTTAGCTCCAACAATAATGCGTCCCATTACTCATCCCCACTCCCCTCAGGAGGGCTTGTGTTAGAACGACGTACGACAGTTCATTATCACTTTATAACCCCCTCAGAAGAGCACTCAGAAGAATGGAAATACTTCTGTTTGTCTGCAGGGAGTTTAATTTATGTGTGTGCTCCCTGACAGAGAGAGTGGCATGAATTGATGGTTACGGTGAAGACGCAGCAGTGTAGATGTCAGTTGACAGCTGAAACCTCAAATGAGGCATATCAGTTTTAAGGGCCATTGTTGGGGCCATTAACCAATCCTCACTTAGGTTTACTTGAAACTGGCATGTGTGTATTTTAAGTGTTGTGTGGTTATTGATCTGTCAGTAAAAAGCTGTTTTGTTTGCATAGTGGTTCTCTAGCATGAGAGCTCAAAACCTCTCTTTCAGCATAAAGGTTGATAGATTAATGTTGTGTTTATTGCTTTGATTAATTCCAATTAACACCATTTTGGGTTAATGCGATGCAAGGCTTCTGCTGTAATTAAGATGTCAGAGGGAACCCAAACCCAGCCAATTAAACAGACAATTTGTTGCTCTTGTTGATCAAATACATCATTGTTTGATCCTGGTGTGAACACAAAACACCATGCGGTTTTGGCTTTGATAGATTTTTGACTCACTTTAACTTGTCACACAGTGTCGTAACCCGGCATGATGCAGCAAGTGATAAGCAACAGGACATTTTATCAATACTATATTATTATTATTATTATTATTATTATTATTATTATTATTATTATTATTATTATATTTTTGTTGCATTGCTCTGAGTAGCTCTGTCTACAGTGAAATTAAATCAGTGAAATATGTGATTGGCAGTGATTGTGTCACATTGTTCAGCATTTTACTGAAATTTTTGCTGAAATGCAAGGATGTCATAATGTTACAATTTATGCATGTCATGTAGCTGATGGGTTTGGTCTATAACTGACTGTAGTCATGTATTTATATATGTATCTTGTATCACTATCAGTATAATGAATATAAAAAAGAATGCCACTGTACGGTTGACGTCACATTATATTGACCATCTCATCATGTTTAGTCACTTCTGTTTAAGTGCATAGCTCTTTATTGGAAGTCGTGACCTAATGGTTAGAGAGTTGGACTCGTAACCCAAAGGTTGTGGGTTCGAGTCTCGTACCGGCAGGGATTGTGGGTGGGGGGAGTGAATGTACAGTGCTCTCTCCCACCTTCAATACCATGACTGAGGTGCTCTTGAGCAAGGCACCAAACCCCCAACTGCTCCCCGGGCGCCGCAGCAAAAAATGGCTGCCCACTGCTCCGGGTGTGTGTTCACGGAGTGTGTGTGTGTTCACTGCTGTGTGTGTGCACTTTGGATGGGATAAATGCAGAGCACTAATTCCGAGTATGGCCCCGGGCGCCGCAGCAAAAAATGGCTGCCCACTGCTCCGGGTGTGTGTTCACGGTGTGTGTGTGTGCACTTTGGATAGGATAAATACAGAGCGCTAATTCCGAGTATGGGTTACCATACTTTGCCACGTCACGTCACTTTCGCTTTTTTTTTTTTTTTTATCCTTGTTTTGTATCATTTGTGAATCATCAGTGTTTGAAAGGATCCAGGAGACCTGTTCCTATTAATAGAGCTCCTAGTCAAGCCGATGAAAGCATAAGAGAAATGTTCCCTGACTGCTATTGCCTCTGTCCTTGTGATTCACTTAAGATCCTCTCTGAAAAGAGTGTCTCAAAGTCCTGCGGTCTTATAAGGGGAGATGGACCCATTGTGATGGCTGTTGAAGCTGCATCTGTTAAAGGCACTAGGTGACTGCAAATGGAAAATTACCAGGTTATAACAGAAAGCACCTCCTCACTGTCAGTGACAGGTGAAACGGGTGCCTTTTCCTGTTTGAAATTTAAAGCAAATATTTTGTAGATTTGAAGTAAGTGTTTTAAAATTTGAAACTTGAAACTACAAGGTTTCAATGCTGGTATTTCTACCAATAACCAGTTTTCATTTTTAACATGATCCCTTAATGAAACTCAAAGATTAAATGGCATACAATAAACAAACAAACGTTTTTTTTCCCTTTCACAGCAACAGAGTTTTGTTTGTTTATTTGTTGGTTGGTTTGTTCAAAGTATGAATTGAATATGGATAATGGGCAACTGATTAGCATTAATAGATCTTAATAATGCCTTGTCAGTTAAATAAAAAATACACGTCTGTACAATACAGTAACACAGTACAGTAAAAAGAGGATACTTTAACAGTAAAAACAGCAAAACTGCAAACATTTACCATTTTAAATAAATAATTTAATCAGCCATTACTTCAGTCTTCAGTGTCACTTGATCCTTCAGAAATCATTCTAATATGCTGCTTTGGTATGCAAAAAACATTAGTATCAATGTTGAACAACATTCTTTGATGGATAGAAAGTTCTAAAGAACAGCTTTTTTTAAATAGACATATTTTGTAACATTATAAATGCTTTACTTTTTTTGATCAATTTCATGTATCATTATCATTTCATGTATTTATGTCTTTAAGAAAAGATTCTGACCCAAACTTTTGATTGAATAGTAGTCTATATCAGTGTTTCCCAACCGGGGTGCCGTATTATCCCGCTCTATGCGTGTGCGCTCAGTCACTCCACTCGTATACCGTTCATGCTCATCGGAACAGCAAAGTCCACTCAAAAATCAAAAAGGTTGGGAAACACTGGTCTATATAATACAAAATGTTATCTTTTATTTACATATTTTATGTTCATGAAAGTATGCTAATTTGTTAGTATTTCAAGAAGTAAGAAACACTGGGGTAGAGACAAGCCAAAAGCACAAAATATTGTTACTGGATTTTTGTTTGTATTTGCAACAATGTCTATGGCAACATTTTTGTCATCAGCTACTTGTGAAAGTTATTGTTTGCACATGTATATGGGTATTTAAATGGAATACCTTTTGTCAAATAACCCAGGTGACACCAAAGTGATAATGACTCTCTCATGAGAGCTAGATCATAAGATCAGTCACATCAGATTTCACCAGGCTTCAAAGAGCAATCAAATCTACTTCACTGTATGTCATTGTAACTTTCAGAGACAGGAAAAGTCACAGCCATTTTGTCCTACAATTGTTCTCTGAGAAATATGCAGATGTTGCCTCACTTTGCTGCCTATGTGTACGTAAACAACAGCTGGGAGTGTCAGCTATTTATATTGTGCTTATTCTCCATGAATCTGGTGGATGCATCAAATATCTTGTGATTGTTTATGAATAGATAGATACATCTGCTTAAATGCTGTGGATGTAGATTAACAGTGTGTTTGTTCCTCTTCAGTGCATACATCAACAAAGCCAGCGATGCTTCTCAGCAGATCACGCTCATAGACACTGCGCTACATTCCCCAGAGGGCTTAGCAATGGACTGGGTCCATAAGAACATCTACTGGACCGACTCTGGACACAAAACTATCTCAGTCGCGACTGGTGATGGCAAGAAACGGAAGGTGTTGATCGACACAGAGCTTGGGGAACCGCGTGCCATCGCCGTTGACCCAAGACAAGGGTAATGATATAATATTTATAATCAGCCAAAAATGGTTCTCAACACCCTAAGGAAAATATTAAGCCTCCTCCACCAGTCTTTTCAAACCCTCTATTGCATTAAATAATAATGAATAACGTAAATATGATGAACATTGCATGATATGTGTCAACACCCCAAGATTTTTGAAAGCCTTGTCAAAGGTTCCTTCACTTCGTATGTATCATTTTCTTTTACTGGCGTTCATCATGATGAATCTTTCCCCTCAGGGGTCTTTTCACCATATTACAGAAGTAGAAGAGCATGAAAAACATGCAAATGAGTCTCAAGCTGGTCAGCATACCAACTAATTGTTGCCTGTGGGTAAAGTGCCCACTTCACTCTTATAGAACCGGAGCTATGTACTGACTTTTTTTAATGAGCATACTCTCACATATTCATCTTGATTTTTGACAGGTGATGAGCGTTGAAGTTTCAAGGCCATTGGAGCTTTCTAATTTTCCACTTAACTGCATCTGGTTTATTTGGTAACATGAAGCTTTTGTGGCCCAAACAAAGGGAACTCCTCCAAGAGCTCCACAAATTTGTGCAGAATTGTAATAATGTCATTCACAAAATGTTATATATCACCTGCCCCTACATTTAATAGGAATTTTGGATAATTAAAGTACTTAAATGCAGTACATTAAATGCAGTATTCCACAGATTTTCCCACCAGCTTCAAAGATGACTTAAAGTGGAAATTGAGTAAAAGATATTTTAGAATCCTTATTTTTAATCCTCATCCAGTAAATAACAAATTGGAAAAATTATGGTGTCAAAAGTGGAGTCAAAAAGGTTGAGAACCACTAGATCTGTCCATGATTCTGATTATGAACATTTTGTTTGTTTTGATCCCCTCAGGTTCATGTACTGGTCAGATTGGGGAACGCTGGCCAAGATCGAGAAAGCCGGAATGAACGGAGTGGATCGACAAGTTCTGGTTTCAGAGAGGATCGAGTGGCCCAATGGGATTGCGCTCGGTAAAACACCATTTGAAAGTTTTGCGGTTCAGTTTTTCCATTCAAATCATCAAATATAGACAAAATAGAGAAAAACACACAGGAGAATAGCAGAAAAGACAACAAAAGATAAAAGAGAAACAGCAGAGAGCAAATCAAAGCATATCATACCAAAAAGCAAGACACAAGAGAGCTGCGTTTGCCATCATTACAAGAGACATCAACCAAAATACTAGGGGAGAAAGGGGAAAAAAACATTAGGATTGAGAAAGACCAAACAAACCCAGAAAGAGTGAGGCAGAAGGAGAAGAAAGAGCGTTAATAATGAAGAGCAGCCTCCTGTGGCCAACAGGGCTTTGAATCATTCACCTTCATTGTTTCTCATCAATCACCCGTCAGTTTGGGAAAAACTAAATGGAATTGCTCAAGCAACGCTGTCAATATCGCCATCATTTCTCTGGCTTGCTTAACATGAAAGCCATTTGAAAAAGCAGTTATGGTAGACGGATAGAAAAAAAGATATTGACAAAAAAGGTGGAATTGAGAATTGCTAGGTCTGTTTAGAAACAAAATACTTTTATAATGGGAAAAGTAACCTTGCAAAGCAGTGAGATTTTGAAGTGCGTTGTGTAGCGGCTTTTTTGTCATTGTTTTTTTTTTTCAATTGTGCCTTCCATTTCATTTCCAACTGACTTTTTTTACTTGAAATATGAAAAATCATACACTATGAAATATAAATTATCCCTTCAGGTACTTTCCACTATTCTACGTTTCCTTTGACCACTCATGTTAAATTAAAAGCATTTGTTGTATTAGTAAAGTGCTACTTATATGTTCCATTAAAATATCTTTCCTCTTCCAGATCTGTCTAGTAGACGACTCTACTGGGTGGATTCCAAGCTTCATTTGATCTCCAGTGTGGACCTAAATGGAGACAACCGTAGAGTTTTGCTGTCCTCCATGGATCATCTTGGACATCCCTTTGCCCTGACTCTTTTTGAGGCAAGCAAATTTATCAAATAATTTTCTGAGGTACTCATTCATGCAGGCACAGATGGAGCTGCATTGGCAAGAACTTCCTACGCTCAGTTTGGCTTCATAATGCACACATAAACATGTTTCTGCTCACAGCGTGTAGTTGGAGAACAGGGGTCTAACTGTGAGACAGTAACACTTGCCAAGAGATGTATGGCTATGGCACCAGCCAACAACACAAACCAAATTAAAAAGCCTTTTTACTTTGGCAGCTTCTAAGGCACCTGAAGGCAGGACCCGGCCCAAACAATAGATCACCTAATTTCCTTCATTAGGCCAGTCGATGAGCCAGCTCAGTAAGAGGGCACCCTGAGGCCAAACCCTAGAAAAAGGAAACAATGTGTTTTCTTCATTCTTTTACTTTTGTCCAGGGCACATGTGAAATGAACCTCTACTTTGCTGCAGTATCCTTGAGGCTGGTTCTAAAGTACTTCAGCCAAGTTCTCCACTTGGCTGAAGAAGTTGCAAAACAGTAGGAGACAAATGCAGCCAAAAACTGCCCTCTAACTTTAGGGATGTTTTGTAGATGTGCTTAAAGGAGTATACAAATCTTTCTGTATGAAACATTTGTGCAGTCTTTGGTGCAGGAGTCAATTCCAGTAGTAAGCTCATTGTTTTGGTTCATTATTTTTAATTGCATAATTTCTCAAAATTAAATTACATTTTGTTTTCTCCAAGTACACATTTCGTTTTGGCAGTTGACAGCTTAAAAGTGAACAAAATAGCATTAAGTAACGGAAATTGAAACTACGAAATGCCTTTTTCCCTTTTCCCTTTTTTCTATTTTTTTTTTTTCATCATTTACTTACCTTTATGTCATTCCAAACCCATATGGCATTCATTTTTCAGTGAAACACCATGAAAGTCGTCTTTCTTACACTTATGTGAAGAACTGAACGTTAATGAGATAATAATAGTATAATAATTTCATTGAATAGTTTTATTTATTTGGGATCAGTAAGATTTTTTTTTCACAGTTAATATAATTTTTTTTTCAGCAAGGATGCAAAAAATAGTTTAAAAGTGATTGTAAAGACTTTTTAGATTAGATTCAACTTTTATTGTCACTGTGCAGAGTATAAGTACAGAGCCAATGAAATGCAACATGTAAGAACATTGTGAGTGAGGAGTGCAGACAAGTTATTGCAGTACAGTGCAGTTTTTTTTTTTTTTTTTTTTTAATCATTAGGGGTTTCTATACCTCAATGTGTGTTGAACTGATCGTCACTCTTTTGTGTGTTGCACAATACTAAATGTAGACAACTTTCTTATCTGGGGCGACAGCGAAGACTCCTATAACGTCTCCCCGATGGGAGGGAAGTGAACAGTCTGTGATTGGGATGAGAAGAGTCTTTGATGATACTTCTCACTCTCCTTTGGCAGCGTTTGTGGTAAACGTCTTTGAAGGAGGGTAGTCCGACACCAGTGGTGTATTGGGCAGTTTTCACCACCCGCTGAAGGACTTTCTGGTCCGAAACAGTGCTGTTGCCATACCACACTGTGATGCAGTTTGTGAGAATGCTTTGAATTAGAATCAGAATCAGAATGAGCTTTATTGCCAGGAATTTGTTTTAGTGACAGAAGCTCCACAGTGCAACAGAATGACAGTGACAAGACAGGACACAGATAATAAAAAGAATAATATACAAAATAGCAAAAACACAATATATAATATAGACAATTATGTATGTACAGGTATGATATGTGCAAATTTGAAATGTAAATAAGTATGTGTGTTAAATAAATAATGTATAATAGTGTTGTGTGTTCCACGTTTATTGTTAAGTGTTCATGAGATGGATTGCCTGAGGGAAGAAACTGTTCCTGTGCCTGGTCGTTCTGGTGCTCAGTGCTCTGTAGCGTTGCCCAGACAGCAACAGTTCGAAGAGGGAGTGTGCTGGATGTGAGGGGTCCAGAGTGATTTTGCCAGCCCTTTTGCTCACTCTGGACAAGTACAGTTCTTGGAGAGAAGGGAGGGTTGTACCAATGATTCGCTCAGCAGTCCGGACTATCCTCTATAGTCTTCTGAGGTCAGATTTGGTAGCGGAGCTGAACCGGACAGTTATAGAAGTGCAGAGGACAGATTCAATACAGTGCTGTCCATGATGGTGATTGGGGGGAGAGCAGGGGGGTTCCTCCTGAAGTCCACGATCATCTCCACAGTTTTGAGGGTGTTCAGCTCCAAGTTGTTAAGACTGCACCAGACAGCCAGCTCTTTAACCTCCTGTCTGTAAGCAGACTCGTCACTGTCCTGAATTAGGCTGATAAGTGTGGTGTCATCTGCAAACTTCAGGAGCTTGACAGAGGGGTCTTTAGATGTGCAGTTATTGGTGTAGTGGGGAGAGGACGCAACCTCGGGGGTGCTGATCGTACGGGTGCTGGATGAGAATTTTCCTATCTTTACTAGTTGCTGCCTGTCTGCCAGGAAGCTGGTGATCCACTGACAGATGGAGGTGGGCACGGAGAGCTGAGTTAATTTGGGCAGGAGGAGGTTTGGGATGATAGTGTTAAAAGCCGAGCTGAAGTCCACAAACAGGATACTCACATAAGTCCCTGGTCTGTCTAGATGTTGCAGGATGTAGTGCAGTCCAATGTTGACTGTATCATCCACAGACCTGTTTTTTCTGTAGGCAAACTGCAGGGGGTCCAGTGATGTCCTTCAGATAAGCCAAAACCAGTCTTTCAAATGATTTCATGGCCACAGACGTTAGAGCCACAGGTCTGTAGTCATTAAGTCCAGTAATTTTGGGTTTATTTGGGACGGGGATGATGGTGGAGCGTTTGAAGCATGAGGGGACTACGCACAGCTCCAGTGATCTGTTGAAGATCTGTGTGAAGATGGGGGCCAGCTGGTCAGCGCAGGTTTTCAGACAGGCTGGTGTCACACTGTCTGGGCCTGGTGCCTTTCTTCTCTTGTTCTTTCTGAAGACCTGACGCACATCATCAGTGCAACAATTTCAATAGTGCAATAGTAAAAGTTCAGCAGGATGTGGGGGGACAGGTGAGCTCCCCTTAGTTTCCTAAGGAAGTAAACGCACTGTTGTGCCTTTTTGATCAGTATGGAGGTATTGAGGGTCCAAGAAAGATGCACAAGTATGCAGTCGTGGGTGAAAAGGGAGTAGAGGATTGGGCTCAGCACACAGCCCTGTGGTACCCCAGTGTTTTAAATTGTTACCAAAAAAAAGAATGCTGTTCTTTTGAACATTCTATTCAATAAAGAATTATTTAAAACATGTATCATGGATTCCACAAAAATATTAAGCGGCACAATTGTTTTCAAAATTGCTAATAAGAATAAATTGTTCTTAAGCATCAAATCAGCATATTAGAATGATTTCTGAAGGATCATGTGCCACTGAAGACTGGAGTAAAGTTCAGCTTTACCATCACAGAAATAAATTACATTTTAAAGTATATTAAAATAGAAAACAGTTATTTTAAGTTGAAATAATATTTCACTGGTTTACTGTAAATAAGCATGGTATGGCAGAGAGCTTTATTGAACTAAGGAAATTATTTTAGTGTCTTAAAGAAGACAGCGCTGTACACCACATATTGGCTTCCAACGCAGCAGACTCAAATTACATATTAGAAATCCTCCATTTTCCTGTCACCTTTTCAGACGATATGTGACCTTTACATTACCCTGTCTCATAAAACAGACCAATATCTCCACACCAGCTTTCACATTATTTTATTGGTTAGTAGGAAGCACTGAAAATGTCAAGACCAATCCAGTTCCACAGGGATAGTTGCTCCTAACCAAATGAAGCGAAGACTTTGATGAAAGGTTTTAATAAAGATGCTCCCCTCGCTCAAGGAGTACAAATTTCAGACTTGGATGTTAGAAGCCAGCCTTTTGTGTCATGTATTAAAGCAGTTATCTATATCAGATATGGTGCCTTTGTGGCCTGTGCGTTAGATGAGAGCTGCAATGCGGCAGAATTTGAATGCTGTCTAGTGCAGGTTAAGGAGTCCTACTGATCAACAGCCACCAGCAGGAGCACCTAACGGCGCTCCACTGGGATCCAGCAGCCTGACCTTTCCAAAGAAGCATGACTCTGTAAACATCCTCTGATACTCGGAGACAGCTGCCCACTTGGGCATGCTCAGTCCTCTCAATCTTTTTTTTTTTTGTGCCCTCCCCCGAGTCCTTTTCTTTTGTTACCCCAAAAACACCCCCTCCCGAACTTCCTCATCCATTTCCGCATCCGTTTGAAAAGAAGATGAATCTCAGGTTGTCATAGTAACAGACCACCTCACCATGCACATTTGCAATATTTCTGTAGCGGCTGATAAGGACTGATCAGAGGAGGGAGGCAGACGGAGAATGTTGAAAGTGGTATTGTCAGACAGTGGAGCGCGTGCTTTCAGACTCATGTAGGTGAAGATACAAAGGAGAGATAGAGCTGCGAGCTTTAATTAGTCTGATGAAAAACCTTTCTGGTCCAAAAGACACAGAAGCCTTTATCTTCATTGTCATCTTGCTCCCGTTTCTTTCCTTTTTTGGTGTCTTGCATCATGCATAGAAAAAAAAATACATGCCCTACAGAATAATACCTGCTTGGTTGTGATTTTTTCCCTATTCAAGTGTCTATTTTGTCCTATTTATCGTTATCCATTTTTCACTGAATCACAATAAAAGACCCGAGAATAATGTGAATGGTAGTCACTTGTTGCCCTAGGTGAGACAAGATGTGATTTAAGTATAAAAAATATATAAAGATGTATTTAACTTCTTATTCATTCTTTATATATACTACCGTTTGGGGTCAGTAAGATTTTTTTCAAAAGAAATAATATGTCGTTTCAGCAAGGTTGCAATAAATTTATCAAAAGTGGCAGTAAATAAAAATTATGTTTCAAATAAATGCTGTTCTTTTCAGCTTTCTATTCAGTCTATTCAATCAAATTCCTAAAAATTGTAGCAGTTTCCATAGAAAATGTTAAACAGCACAACTGTTTTCAACATTGATAATAATAAGAAATGTTGCTTGAGCACCAAATCAGAATGCTTTCTGTAGGATCTGAAGACAGGAGTAATGGCTGCTGAAAATTCAGCCATCACAAGAATACATTACATTTTAAAATATATTGAAATAGAAAGAAAATTATTTTGAATTATAATATCTCACAGTATTACTGTTTTACTGTGGTTTTGATCAAATAAATGCAGTCTTGGTGAGCATAGGAGACTTCTAATGTTACAGACCCCAAACTTTTGAATAGTAGTATAAGCTGGCCATAAAACTAACATGAAACTTGTACAAATTTGCATTTATTCTTGTTTCCACACTTTTATACAAAGCTACTTGTATTCAAGACATGCATTTACATATTATCAGTTCGTGTTTTCATTGCAAGTGCTATATTGTAATGCTTGAACCTCAGGAGTGCAATAGCTCCTGCTTGTGTAGAATTCACATTTTATGTTTCTACAGGACCGAGTTTACTGGACAGACTTGGAGGATGAGGCCATCTACAGCGTAAACCGGCTGACAGGGCATGATGTGGCAATGCTGGCTCAACATCTCAACAACCCACTGGATGTGGTGGTGTTCCACGAGCTCCGGCAGCCTCAAGGTGAGAAATAAGTGTAGTACAGATAGAGATCACTTTACATCATTGTAAGGCCCGGTTTCACAGACGGGGCTTAGTTTAAGCCAGGACTAGGCCATAGTTCAATTAGGATTTTAAAGTAATTTTTATAAACATGCCTTAGAAAAAACATTACTGGTGTGCATCTTGAGACAAAACAAGGGCACTGACACATTTCAAGATCAATCAGTGCAAGTTTCTTTCAGTTGAAACAGCTCAGACTTACATTTTAGTCGGGGACTAGGCTTAAGCCTTGACTGTGAAACCGGGGGTATATCTGTATATCCTGGCCAGTGTCAGAGAGTAACTAGGTAAATGTAGCGGTTTTCTTAACTACATTTTTTAGTAGAATGAATTCAAAAATAGGGTAGTTTTTCCAATAAAGAGCTTTTTTTCTCCCCTAGCAACTATTTATTGTGATGTTCTCTCATTCAGATAGTGTTGGTCCAATACATTTGATTCATTCAACAATTCAATTTACCTCATTGTTTTTTTTTCTGCTCAGATTTTTTAAGATACGTTATAAAATCTCTTAAAAGCTTAAATTTTGTTAGCAATTTTGCTGGTAATTTGTTGAGTATTAGATTACTATTTCAAAAGCTGGCATACATTTTATTTTTACATTATTTATAATTCAACATCAGTTATACGAAGTAATGGGCACGTGTACGCCACGAAAAATAATGTAACTTTCAGTCTGTTTTATCTGTTGAGCTCAATAGCCAGTGATGGATGTTATAATGCATTAGAGGACTCATATCATGAGGAATCAATTTGTTCCTGATCTTTTAGATAAAAGACTTTGATGTGCTGTGAAAACACTGAGAATTCAACTTCCTCCCCTGTCCACAAAGATAATTTATTGAAACTAAGCAGAAGAAAAAAACGTTGTTGTTCATCTCACACGTAAAGAGTCAGTTTCTTAAAGGTACAGCAGGAAAAAAAAAAAAGCCTGTTTAATTATTTCTGCCTTTCAGGAGCTAATAGAAACAATGCTTGAACAGTATTATTTTCACAGTGTCACCTTTTTAGCATTGTTATAATAATGAGAGGCAAATCTTTGCTGACTCTCTGTTTTTTTCCCCAGTAATAGCAGTTCTATTAGTGAATAGCATATTTATGGTGAATTTTTATTCTAGAGACAGGCAGAGAAAATGAAAGAAGCAGTGTGCGTATGTGTGTGCAGATTTTGATTCTTTGTTTTCATCTTTTTATCACAAACAGACCACGTGCAGCATTCCAGCAGAAGAACCCATTTACAGCCTCCTC
Organism: Sinocyclocheilus anshuiensis; assembly: GCF_001515605.1. Lineage (NCBI taxonomy): Eukaryota > Metazoa > Chordata > Actinopteri > Cypriniformes > Cyprinidae > Sinocyclocheilus > Sinocyclocheilus anshuiensis. The sequence continues at coordinate 477,638 of NW_015536485.1, forward strand.
ACATTAATGAATGAGAAGTGCTATTTAAATCTAAATCAAAAAATTAAACATGTTGCCCTGAAAATGCAAACGAAAGCAGGAAAACACACTTACGCTGAACGAGAAATGTTGAGAATGGAATCCAACTGCTTTTTATATCTCAAGTGCCTCTGAGTGAAATATTAATCAGTTATGCATCCCTGCCAAACACGATTTTATGAGAATGTGTAAGAAAGAGCTACACATTATTATTTAAGCTAAAATATTATTTAGTAAAAAACAATCTTCTGAGTAGTGTTTGTAGAGCTTAACAACCTTTCCTACAGATTTCCATTGCGCTACATTGCTATATTGTTCAACTGACAATAACATAAGAAAATGATTCTAGTTGTTCAAGCTCAGTCAGTTTGAAGTTCTCGAAATTGAGATTTATACATCATCTGAAAGCTGAATAAATAAGCTTTCCATTGATGTATGGTTTGTTAGGATAGGACAATATTTGGCCGAGATACAAAATCTGGAATCTGAGGGTGCAGAAAAATCAAAATACTGAGAAAATCGCCTTTAAAGTTGTCCAAATGAAGCACGTTACTAATCAAAAATTAAGTTTTGATATATTTACGGTAGGAAATTTACAAAATATCTTCATGGAACATGATCTTTACTTAATATCCTGAAGATTTTTGGCATAAAAGAAAAATCGATCATTTTGATCCATACAATGTATTTTTGGCTATTGCTACAAATATACCCCAGCGACTTAAGACTGGTTTTGTGGTCCAGGGTCACATATGTATTAAATCTATTATGTTTAAGTACAAATATAACTATTCCTCAAGCCAAATAATTGATGCTTTTTGATGCATTTTTACATATACTCTAGGAAGCCAGACACATTACAATAGACAAGCATGAATACTGACTGCAATATTGTAATAAAAAACAGTAATATTGTGAAATATTATTACAATTTAAAATACCTGTTTTCTATTTTAATATATTTAATATATTTGTTATTTATTCCTATTACTCCAGTCTTCAGTGTTACATGATCCTTCAGAAATCATTCTAATATACTGATTTGGTGCTCAAGAAACATTTCTTATTATTATAAATGGTGAAAACAGTAATATGTTTATGGAGGTTATGATGCATTTCTTTTTCTTTTTTTTTTTCAGAAAGTTCAAAAGAACAGCATTTATTTGAAATATACATTTTTGTAACATTATAAAGGTCTTTACTGTCACTTTTGCACCCAGACTTATAAATGGTAGTGTATATTTATATTTATATAATTTTTCATGCTCAAAACCACATAAATTAAGTGATAAATGACTTATAATGAATTAATATAAACATAAATTTGCTTTGGTTAATGTGTTTTCTTAACTGGTTAATATATCTTACTGTATGCGCTTTATACCCATGGGCAGCTGCATAGAAAACAATTTTGAGGTGAATAAAAATGTGGACCTTTTATTTCCAAACTCCATGTGGTACAGCTTTCTCAGAAAATGAACGACCTCCAGTGTTTGGTCACTGTCACCCTGAATGCATCTTAATAGTTCAGCTGCTATGTTAATATTTTAATGTATGATCTCATATATACTACTATGCAACCAATCCAGAGACTAATTCATCTGAATTAAACTGTGACTTTCCCTATAGCTCCAGACACATGCAACATGGGAAGTCTGCCCAATGGCGGCTGTGAGTACCTGTGCCTCAGAGCTCCTCAGATCACAGACCACTCGCCCAAGTACACGTGTGCCTGTCCCGACAACATGGAACTGGGCCCAGACATGCGCCGCTGTGTGACAGGTAACAAAATACAGAGCCCTAGGTCAAGTTTACTCATACTATACACTTTAAAGAAACAAACGTAACCTGATTCAGGTTTGGGAGTTAACTCAAGAGATGGCAGGAAGTCAGCTGACTCCTTATATCGGTTTTGTTTGTTGTAGTCAAACCCCAAAAAACAACAACGACAAGTACAACCACTACTACAACACCAGAACCTTCTACTACTGTGACTCCTACAACCACTACTCCAGCTATAAACACAGATACACCTACAACAATCAGTACAATCTCTACAACTACACCTACAGCGACAGTATCAAGTACAACCACCACCAGCCCCACCACAACCACTCATTCCAGCTCGCATAGTTCCACCAGCACACACTCCACAGCCACTTCAACCACAGTGACCACTCAGTCCAGCACTACAGCAGCAGGGAAACAGCCAGCCTCCACCCAGACGACAGCAGATCACAGACCGACGTCTACAACCATACACGGCAACAGCATACAAGGGGCCAATGTCAATCTCTCTCATCGCGGTGAGTTTCCGTTTCTGTTTTTGTGTTGATATCATGATCTTTTTTTGTCTGCTTCTTTTTTATTCAAAATTATATTACAATGCAAATATACAGTGTAATGCAATAACTTGAGTACATCTTTTCTATGAAGAGTATGCTTCAAAAACAGCTCTTTAAAAAAATATTTTTTAAAACCGGTTGTAAAATTTCATGTGATTGAGCTCCTCAAAAATGTAATGAAATTTTGAATTAATCATTATTTGTATTTGTAAAAATACTTTTTAACCTTCATTCATTAACTTTTTTGAAAATAATGGTTAAGGTGTATTCAAGGTGTTAGGAAAAAATTTACTTTTACTTGATGGTTACACCTTGTGACATTTTTAGCATCGTTCAAACAAATGAAACCTTTCTTAAATATGGTATAAATATTTTTCTAAACCATATGAAACCAACATGAATACAAAGAGTAGAGTTTTCTTTATCATGGACATTCAAAAGTTGACAGTGCCAACAAAGCCAATTAAAATTCTATTTCAAAAAATTTATGTTCTTTTGAACTTTCTATTCAGCACAAAATCCCCCCCAAAAAATGCATCACTGTTTCCAGAAAAATATTACGCAGAACTGTTTTCAACATTAATAATAAGAAGAAATGTTTCTTGAGCACCAAATCAGAATGATTAATGATGACACTAATGAAAATTCTGCTCTGCCATCAGAAAAATAAATTACATTTTAAAATGTTAAAATAGAAAACACTTATTTGAAATTGCAATAAAGTCTCACAATATTACAGTTTTTACTGTATTTTGATCAAATAAATGCAACCTTGGTGAGCATAAAAGTCTTAATTCAAAAAAAAAATTTAAATCTTGACTGAAATAATGGCTGCTGAAAAATAAATAACAATTTTAAAATATATTAAAATAGAAAACACTTATTTGAAATGGTAATATCTCACAATATTACTGTTTTTACTGGTGAGCATTAAAGACTCTTTTCAAAAAAATGTAAAAATCTTACAGACTATAAACTTTTGATGTCATTGACCTTTATGTAAATATTCATAGGACTGTTGTATAAGAGCAATATCGTGTGATATTGTGTTGTGTTTCCTGTATTGAACTTGTGTTGTTTTACTGAATTCCATCACCACTGATATTCAGCTGAAGCTTATACAATTGCTCTCTTTCAGTACTCATACAGTAGTCCTCTCAGAGTCTGTGAAAGTTAATGTGTGGTGGAATTTGCTTGCCGAGCATCACTGGGCCACTTGAGAGTGATAGATGAGGCAGCAGTGGTCGCCCAGGGTCCCAAAGTGTATCTGTGCTAAATTAGAGAGAGCAGTCAGTGAAGAGAGAGGAGCAGCCAGCCCTGACTGATGAACATTGCCCTCAGCCTTGTTCCTCTCCACACTCAGTGTTTCACTCTCACCCCCCCACAGCCTCTGGGCTTTGACTGGGGACACTCAGGTACACGGCCACCTGGACACAGCAGGAAAAAAGGCATTAGTGACTTCAGTAATAGGATCTATATCCATGATATCCCTCCGAAAGTCTTCGAAAGGTTGTCTGTCGAGACTAAAAATATGGAAAAACAACCAACATTTTAGTAGCCTTTACACCTCTCAGCCCATAATCAAAGCACAGAAGTGCTCATTCTTGATGCTAACCATAAATTTGGGTTCTTGAATATTTTATGACTGCCAGCATATTACACGGTAGACATGGTGAAACTCTCCATTAGATAAAACCTGTAAATTGCTGCACTGAGTATAGTGATGAATTATACCAGCACCCTTTCTGCCTTTTATGGCTGCTTGCTTATGAAGACAAAAACTTGTCTGTAGAATTCTACAAATGTGGCTCTTTTTTTAAACACTGCTGTTGGATCAGTAAGATTTATTTTATTTATTTATTTATTTTATTAAGATTTTTTTCCAACAAGAATGCATTAAATTGATCAAAAGTGACAATAAGGCCTTTACATTGTTAATATTCTTTTAAACTTGAAAGAAATCGCAGTTTCCACAAAAATGTTAAGCAGCGTAACGGTTTTTAACATTGATAATAAGAAGTGTTTCTTGAGCAGAGTCCGTGACCCTGGACCAAAAACCAGTCATAAGGGTCAATTTGACATCTGAAATCTGAATAAATAAGCTTTCCATTGATGTATGGTTTGTTAGTATAGGACAATATTTGGCTGAGATACAACTATATGAAAATCTGGAATCTGAGGGTGCAAAAAAATTCACGCCTTTAAACGCCTTTAAAGTTTTCAAATTAAGTCCTTAGCAATGCATATTACTAATCAAAAATTAAGTTTTGATATATTTACAGTAGGAAATTTACAAAATATCTTCATGGAACATGATCTTAAATATCCTAATGATTTTTGGCATAAAAGAAAAATCGATAATTCTGACCCATACAATGTATTGTTGGCTATTGCTACAAATATACCTGTGCTACTTATGACTGGTTTTGTAGTCCAGGGTCACATATTAGAATACTTTCTGAAGGATCATGTGACACTGAAGACTGGAGTGATGGCTATTGAATTAAAATAGAAAACAGTTCTTTAAATTTCATAATATTATCATTTTAACTGTATTTTTAATCAAATAAATGCTGCCTTGGTCAGCATAAGACTCTTCTTTCATTAACACATAAAACATTGCAGAAATTGTACCGACCACAATCTTTTGAACGTTGGTGTATGTAGCTTTTAAGTGCCAGGCACACCAGCTGTGAATGTACCTGTAGTAGATTTGTAAAATATATCACATATTGTGCAAAATGATCATAAAACCTTGGGTTGTGAATTTCTGAAGCATGTGTTAGCAGTATTCAGTGCTGTCAGCATCACCCGTTACAGGCCAATTGTTTGTACTAAAAGCATTTCCACATTAATGAGTTTGGATACACTCCCTTGTCTTTTGTCTGTGAATAATGATTTTATGGATGTAATAAATCATTAAGCTTGAAGAAAAATTCAATGCTCTTTGAATAGAAACTTAAAAAAAACATTTAAAACAGGAACTACACACTATATACAAACAGTAGCAGATGATGCAAATGAAGTTTTGCCATGGAAACCCACATGTCACTGGTATCACATAAATAACACGCTCACTGTAGCTTTAAGAGGATCCCCTTACCGATAATATGTTTTCTTGATTACCTTTCCCTTTATGTGCAGTTGTTACTACATACACTGCATTTCTTTTGTTTCCTACCGACAAGCCCTCAGGCTGTCTTGTCTGTATCTGGATGCCAATGCTGTACCAACTAGTCCTCTTAATCTCCCGGCTCAGACTCCATTATCAGACACTAATTATACTGTAGCTAATGGAGGGCCACGTGCTAATTGTGAGATTGAGGTGGGATTTATATGGTGGAAACAACTGCTCAGCAGAAACCTTAAAAGGGAAAGCAACAGCACAAAGCAAAGTGCTGTATATGAATAGCAATATATTGCCTTGAGCAAGATAGCAGTGTAAATGGACACTTCACTCTACAAACCGGAGAAGATTCATTTAAATGAAAATGGCAGTGAAAACATACCTGTTACATGCTGCAACCTCAGTCGGTGTTTATTTTGATGCTGGAATAGAAAAATCTGTTTTCATTTGCTCACGTTCAATAATTGTGGACAATACAGTGCTGTTTACTAAACTGCAGATGACAGGATCTGTTATGATCTTGTGATTAAATATAGAGTTAATACAGTCTTTCTTTGTTTTTCCCTCATTGTTGCCTGTCTTTCTTTCTTCATCTTTCTGTTTCAGCTGGCAGTGGAAATGACCACTTCCTCGTTGGTAGCAATATAACCGTTGCGGTTCTGGGTATAGTCATTCCAATAGGTGAGTATTAAAGTTAACCAAGCATTTTATCTTGCATTTTGAATTCAGGCTTGTTCACTCAGTAGATGAACAGCTTTTGCCCTTGAGCTTTATGTGCACTACCTGCTTTGGAGACACTTATGGTGGTCCTAACTAGCCATTTATAAACTTGCTGCTGCTCCATTTAGCTTAATATTCCAGGTTAAATACAACTTAAGTGCTGTCGACAGCATGGTATTTATTCCAGAAATAATTTGAACTCAATTTTGAGTTTGTTAAAACTACAAAGAAAAACTTACAGTATAGCTCTTAGAATGAAAGTCTTTATGGCTGTCATATCAAAGGGTTGAAAAGCAGAAATGTGAAGCTCATATTTTTGCTATCTGATGTTACTGTCCCTCTGTGCGACAAATCCATTTTCTACACTTTGCAAACACATGATGCATAAAACATTTTAATAATAAATATGTATTCTTAGAGATAACTCGAATAAACCAGTAAAAGCTTTTTCAGAATAATCTGTCAATTGTTATTCCGGCATGGTAGACAATGTGCAGGGACACATTTTTATTGATTTTTCATCAACCAAAAAATATGATTCATATTACTTAGTAAGTAAACATCTTACATTTAAATAGGAATTATTTGTATGAGTATGAATTTAAACATGAATTTGCTTGTTGCCTAGAAACAGCATTGTGCAGTGAAATGGATATCGATGTATCAGTTTTTGTAAACTCTGCCGCTGGATTATTATTATTTATTTATTATATATTTTTTTTTGTCTTTCTTTTCACTCAATTTCTTTACAAATTTAAAATAC
>NW_015536485.1:484838-498582 GCF_001515605.1 Sinocyclocheilus anshuiensis
ATATATGTATATGTATATGTATATATATATATATATGTATATGTATATGTATGTATATGTATATATGTATATATATGTATATGTATATATGTATATATATATATATATATATATATATATATATAGTGTGAGAAATATATATAAATGAATTTAACTTTTTTTAAACATTGCTTTCATAATAATGTTAATATATAATTTATATTATTTAAACTATTAAGTCAAATTTGTATTTTCCAGGCTGATGAATTTCTGGTTACGTGTTAGCGACAATTCTTTTTCTGTGGCTGGGTTTTGATCTATTAAAACATGCTGTTTTTATATACATTTATATTTAATTATTTATAAATTTTTATTATATTTATATATTTATTTCTATAATTTTTCACTGATGAGTTTAATAAATGTTTCAGACTAGTCTGAATATGCTTATACTTTGGTCACAGTGTGATATTTCCATATTTTAAATTTTACATTTTTTGTAAGAGCTTTTACTGTACACATTAGATTATCCACAGATGCTGTCGTTTGAGCTTGAATTGTATTAAATCCAGGATATTCTTTCTAAATTAATATTAAAGTTCATATGAAAGCAGCCTACAACATGTGTTTTTAAATATGTTGTGCTCATTATGAAATTAGTGCTTTATAAATGGTTATTTTTGATCCTACAAAAAGAAGTGTCGCTCATGCATTTTGATTGTGTGATCATTCTCTCAGTTAGTTTCTATACATCATCCTTTTGACTGTTTGATCGAACTAAATAACAGTACATGTGTATATATAAAGTACAGTATATGCAAATGTATATATCTCATAGTTTCTACAGAAAGTCTCTGTCAAAAGGAACTGATGGGCTTCATCGTTTGTCTGGAGAGTGGCTTAGTGGGATTGAAATGACTTGTCTGTGCTCATACTCAACTGAAAGATATTAAGTGAAATACCTTTCCTCTACGATCACTCCTCTTATCTTAAAATTGCAACGTTTTTCTAAATGCTTTCTTTTATTGTAGTTTGGTTAAAAATCGAATGTAATTCTCAGACAGAATGCATTCCAAGTGTTTATAGCAAGACAATAGAACCTGAGTGATGGAGGAAAACACATCATGAGGAGGTCTCTGCCCCCCCCCACCCCGGACAAAAGAGCAATTAGGGAGAACTTCCAGGGGACCAGAGCAGCCACGGCTGATCTTTTAAATTAGGGAATGGGTTAGCATGTCGCTGCAGGAAAGCCACACATGGTTATCAATTCACCCTGAATAGCAATGTGCTCCCCCCAACCATTCACATGTAGTGTGAGCATACACACAGTACAATTCGATTTCTCCTGGTCCCCTTAGACCCCTGCTTTCTTACTGAGCAGCATGTGAGCACCCCCTTCACATATTCCACTAAGCCACTGCGTGTGTGTGTGTGTGTATCTCTGTGTGTGAGAGAGTGAATGGGAAAGGTGTGTCTTTGGCAGCCCTAGTTTTAAAATATTCATATCTGCTATTTTTAAACCTGCTTTTTAAGTAGCCCTTTTTGTAGTGATATGATCAGACTCTCCTTAAATGGTACACTACCATTCAAAAGATTGGGGCTGGTAAGATTTTTGAATGTTTTTGAAAGAAGTCTCTTATGTTCACCAAGCTTGCATTTGTTTGATCAAATATACAGTAAAATATATATGTGAAATATTATTGCTATTTAAAAAACTGTAATTTATTCCTATGTTGGCAAAGCTATTTTCAGCAGCCATTATTCCAGTCTTCATGATCCTTCAGAAATCATTTTAATATGCTGATTTTAATGGGTCTTTTCACTCAATTTCTTTACAAATTTAAAATACACATTTATTTTAGAACATTTTTAGTAATGAAGGCCATTTTATACTGTGTGTGTATATACATACATACGAATGGGAAAGGTGTGTCTTTGGCAGCCCTAGTTTTAAAATATTCATATCTGCTATTTTTAAACCTGCTTTTTAAGTAGCCCTTTTTGTAGTGATATGATCAGACTCTCCTTAAATGGTACACTACCATTCAAAAGATTGGGGCTGGTAAGATTTTTGAATGTTTTTGAAAGAAGTCTCTTATGTTCACCAAGCTTGCATTTGTTTGATCAAATATACAGTAAAATATATATGTGAAATATTATTGCTATTTAAAAAACTGTAATTTATTCCTATGTTGGCAAAGCTATTTTCAGCAGCCATTATTCCAGTCTTCATGATCCTTCAGAAATCATTTTAATATGCTGATTTTAATGGGGTTTTTTATATTTAAAAAAAAAAATGCAGTATCATTTATTTGAAATAGAAGGCTTTTGTAATATTATAAATGTTTTTATCATAACTTTTAAACATTTTAATGCATTGTGACTAAAAAGTATTAATTAAAAAATTACTAACCCCAAACATAAAAGCTGTTTAGAATGGATTTATAGAGTGCTGCACACTATTTATTATACACTGTTTATTGCTTATGATTTTTTAATTTTATGTGAAACAGTATGCATCGTTGTCACACAACCTCGCAGCATTACAATTAATTCAGCAAGTTACCATCAAAAATTCCCATAACTTCAAATTAAATTAAATTCAAATTCAAATTTAAACTGATCAAACAAATACTGTATTTTTATTTAGTTATTGTTAATTTACTTTGTTTATCAGTAACTACAAACCAGAATTTTTCCTTTTTTTTTTTATTAATTTTTTTATTTATATTTATACTAAATGTACCCATGTTGGCATAGACAGGCTATTTTTTGTTATTAATTTTGTAAATTATATTTATATGAATTTTGTCTGTTTAGATGTTTGTTAATATGGCTATAAAATCGCTCAAATAAGGGTTTTAAATTCTTTAAATATGTCCTTAATTTTGTTAAGTGTGTTGCAACAACTGCATGGAATGAAATGAGATTTGCTTTGATACATAATTTTAATAATGAAACACATTTTAATAACACCATTTAGCCCAGGTCTGCCATGATACACCTTAAGGTTTGAGTGTGTGAGCTTGTATTTATATATATATATATATATATATGTGTGTATGTGTCATTCGCCGCTCTGTGTCCCCTGGCTGTGTTAACGCCCCCGCCGTATGTGTTGACTGTGTGTTAAACGCATGCAGTTCCTATCCTTGCCACAGTGGTCATTGGCCTGATGTGTACCGGAGGCTACCTGGTGTGGCGCAACTGGAGGAGACGGAACACCAAGAGCATGAACTTCGACAACCCTGTTTACCGCAAGACCACAGAGGACGACGACGACGAAATCCACATTGGCCGCAGCGAGCAGATTGGCCACGTCTACCCTGCAGTGAGTGGCAGTGCCAGACAGCCATACCTAGCACTGCCACTGGGGGGCGGTATCCCAGACCCGGCAGCTCACTGGTACTCAGGGGCACCTATGCTGTCCAGCGCAAAGTGAACAAAGGGAGGAAGGCAGTCGGATAGTGATAAAATGTGGGAGAGGCTAAGACAGTGTTCCCTAAGAGAGGGCATTATGCTGCCTCTTCCCAAACACATTTATATTCATAATTCACCACACATTTTCATTCAAATGTATGTTTAATTAGTGCATGGATTACCATGTGAGGTTTCATTAGTCTGTATGTGTTTCCCTTAGACTGAGTCCGAAATTGCATACTCTCTGAGTAGGTACTTCTTTTGAATAAGTAATTGCGAATATTGTAGTATATAGTATGAATGTGTGTAATATGAATTTAATCCAGATGTACTACGTGTTGTCATTAGCCCCTATCACACAGTAATACCAGTAAATTGCTGTAAAATTACCGCAACGACTTTACTGGTAAATACAAAAATGTGCTGTTCACACAGGCAACGGTAATTTACCAGTAATTTAGCAGTAAGGTCTGTATGTGTGAAAGGTGCTATTGTCATGATGTGACCTATCACCTCTTTACCTTGACATAATGGGATAGTAAAGCACCCATTCGATGCAGAAATAGTAGGTCACCCAGGAACTTTTCGCGTATTGTTTTATGACTACTTTGAATTCACACATGCTACTCCTGTCACATACAGTTTTCTCCTACTATATACTAGGATATTATGCGATTTTGGATGCAGCCACAGTCTTTGGTTTCTCGTGGTGTGTGTGTGTGTGTGTGTGTGTGTGTGTGTGTGTGTGTGTGTGTAGCTTTAAATGCTTTCCACGTTTGAAAGCTTTGCAATTGTGCTCTCCCATGATCCCATAGTTGTTTTTTATTAATTCAGTATAACTGCTTTAGGGATGAGCAGCGAGCACCTTAAATGACTGGACAATCTTTTAATATATTCTAGTTTATTTATTTATGTAGGTGTTTTGCTGGTAATTTATTTGGGTGATGTAATGATTTATTCATATATTTGCATAACCGTTGGCCTGGGCTGAAATAGTTAACATGGTGCTGTTGAGAGCTGTTAGTCAGATGGAGGGATTATAACAGTGTGATTTGAATTTCCTGTGCTACAGTCGGCATGTCAGGCACAAGCAGAGATAAAGACATCAGTCGCGCGGCAGAAACGGGGCGGTCCGCCCCAGTGGCATAACAGGATTCTCTCAAGCTCCCCACACGTCGTGCTCTTCACTTTGTGTGTGTGTGGAGGATCTGCATATCGGATGTTTCTGTATCCGTCTCCTTCTCCAAGGGCCTTCTTATTCTTTCCAATGTGTATATTTCTCACCTTCTTTTCTCTCAACACGTGTAACTGTTTTTTATCTGCTCTCCGCAGCGCGTGGCGCTCAGTCCGGACGATGACGGATTCCCCTGAGGGCGATTCTTGCACTCGCTCTCTCCTTCTCCATCCTTGAATCCATGCGTCCTTTAGTCCTCCATCTCTCCTTCCATCAAGGAGGTCGCATGAGACAACGCAGCAAGGCGCACAGAGCCAAAAGGACACAAGAGCACTTGCTCTCCACAGCCGAGAGCTACAAACTGGGTTTGTCTTCTCGTAGTGTCTTTTTCAGCCCATAAACCCTCAGTCAGGCAATAATCATTAGTTCTTAAATTAACTACTAGCATCATTCCTGCTCTGTGTCAGTAGTAGTAGGTAGTGTTGTTAATGATGACTAACTTCATAGCTCATCACGTTAGTAGTTGCTAACACTCAGTGGCTCTCCTGCTGCACTCGTGCTGTAGTTTTTTAATTAGAAATAGCATTTCAAGCTGGTTTGAGTTGATCTATGGCCATTTCGTTTGGCAAAACTTGTTGGCAGAGAATTGAGAACAATCCATCCTGTAAGCATGCAAGATACATAGAAGGAAAATATGAAATAGGATGGAGATGGGATGTGGAAAATTCATATTTGCAGACATACTAAACACAAATCCCACCTTGTGGCTGTTATGCATTCATATAATCTCACAAACAAATAATATACCACAAACAATAAAATTTACCTTGTAAATAAATCAGAATCTGTACTTTTCTGTCCATACTTCCAATGCCAAAACTAGTATACTTTCATGTCTTCCATAGTCACTCCAGTCAGATTTGACCCTTCTAAAAGATCTGCAGCCACTATCTGGAGATGAAGGGTTTCACCTCCCAACTTTGAGAGACAATATTTTTTTCCCATTTTTATTTATTTCACCAGCACTGGGGCTTCCATTTTTCTCAAGTTTGTAGGACCAACTAAATTCTTCCTGCCCAGGCACATTTATAACCCCAAAACTTTAGCTCAGGACAGCAGTTTTTCTAAAATATTATCAGTTATCGCTACAATCTGTGTGGTGTGTTATCACAAACACGCTAATAGATACGGTTGCCAGGGTTTGATAATGGCTAAAATGCTGTTTGTTCATATCTACAGTCTAGATTGCTCCCTCTCAGACAGGCAAAAACACACACACACACACTATCGCACAAACACAAATGTGTCTTTTCCGCCCCTACATTCGTCATGCCTCGGGTAAAACTCTTTAGCATTTAGCATGCTGACAACAAGACACCGCCTGCCATATTGGGTGACTTAATGGCATGATAGATTAGAGTCATAGATCAAAGCTTTGCTCCTCTGAACAGTCATCTGTTCAACGCGTGGCACAGGAAATGTGGAGTGCCTGAATATAGGCTTCTTGTACATATCAACTCTCCAACTCTCTCCATGTGATGAATGAGCACTTGGTTATTTCTGTATCGCTGTCAGAGGGACACTGACTGATTGAACGGATGTAGAAAAAGAAAAAAACAGGTTTTGATCTACCTGGATATGCCTGCTGATAAACAAAAAAGCTCAAACCAGCCAAAGTTTTTTTTTGCTGGTTTTAGTTAGAATAGTCTGAATTGATTGTTTAAAGGGGTTTGATATATTTTGAGCAGTGGTTATCAACTTTTTAACCCCCTTTGGGCCTTCTAATCTAGACTGAAATACATAACCTAAAAAAATATGTAATTTAAGACTTATTGGGGGACCCCTGATAGTTTTCCATTTGCCCTGGTTGAGAACCACTGCTTTACAGATCCCATCTGAACCAGCTTAAACCAGCAAATAACCTTGGGCTGGATTAAGATTTTCCAGCAGTGATTAAAACTTTGCATCTGGCAGTATGTCTGTGTACTGGTGTGTGTTGTTAGATCAGATGGTTTTGAAGAACTAGTCATGTGAGTTGCCCTTTGTTGGAGATTACCGAAAGTTCCTGAGACGCGTATGTTTGGTTCTGGCCCGCATGTGGGTGGTCTCGCATCTGGAGTGGTTCTTTGTTCCTACCACCTTTGCTCTTCTCTGCTGTGATTAGGCATCTTGTGTGCGGCTCTTGTAAAACATCCCTCCACATTTCAAAGAATCCTCCATTAAGTCACTGTTTGTTTTCCATTAGAAAGAGAGACAGTGTGGGAGTTTCGATGCTCAGGCTTTTGTCTGTGAGGTTTAAAGAAGCTGCAGTTTGTAGTTGGTTTTCTGATCAGATGGGTTTGACATGACGACATGGTTTGGAGATAACAGGCCTTTTGTCATCGATATTATAGTTAGTTTGAATCTTCATCCCTAACCATTTCTCACATCAAACTGTATATACAGTATTGAAAGTATAATAGATCAGTCGATTTTCTAGATTTTTTTTTTAAACTGAAGCTGTAACATTTTAAATGCTTCGAATACTTTCAAAATATATCAGTTCTGAAGATGTGAAACTTTAGTTTTTGATTTGAAAATCTCAGACTAGCAATACAGGGTAACCAAACTGCTTCATGTGTTTTTTCAAAACTGTAATGACATAAATTATTGTTTTATCATTATCAATGGTTTCTTCCGATGCGCCTTGCTGAAAAAAAAATGCTTAAACCAGCCTTATCTAGTTTGCTGGTCTTATTAAATCTGGTTTGCTGGTTTTAGATGGGTTTTGGGCACTTATCATCTGGTTTAGACTGAAAGACAAGCTTGTCAACCAACTAAACCACCTAGACACCAGACTAGGAGACCAACTAAGACCAGAAAAAAAACAGCCTAACCCGGTTTTAGATGGGTTTTGGACACTTGTCAGTTGGTTAGGCTGGGGGACCAACCAAGACCAGAAAAAAACAGCTTAAACTAGTTTTAGATTGGTTTTGGGCACTTGTTAGTTGATTAGGCTGGGGGACCAACCAAGACCAGAAAAAAAACAGCCTAAACTGGTTTTAGATGTATTGTGGGCACTTATCGGCTGGGTTTAGACTGGAAGACAAGCTTGTTGACCAGCTGAACCAACTGGACACCAAACTAAGACCGGAAAAAAAGCCTAAACTAGTTTTAAATGGGTTTTAGGCAATTGGACAATTGGTTAGGCTCGGAGATCAGCTTGTTAACAAGCTAAACCAACTAAAAACCAGCATGGCCAGACTGGAAGACCAATTAAGACCAGCAAATAAGCTTAGGTTGGTTTAATCAGTTTTTTTTTTTAATCAGAAGGGGCATCATGCACATTTTTTTCCTGACCCCAAACTCATCGTTGTTATCAGGTGTTGCTCTAGAGTAGGCTCAAAAAATGTTTTATGGGAAACGTTGTTACATTGAGCTCTCTAGCTGTCAAGGTTTCTACAAACAGATCTCTTAGCGTATTATAATTTAGTATGTGTGGGACACATATTCGATAAACACATGTACGGTCTGCTCACAGAAGGTACTAGAACAGGCTTATAGACCTTGGATTTTCTGCCTCTCTGTACAGTAGATAACACACAGTACTTTGTGACCGTTGTCCATCATTCTTACTCTATGCATATGTACCGGTGAGTCCTGCCTTCCTATAGCACTGCAGGGACTCGCCACGCTGCTCCTTCACCCCACTCCACTGTGACTAACATTCGTGATGTCCGTAACTCCTCCTCATCACTGTCTACCTGTCATCCCCATCAGCCCAACAAGTAGGACATTGCTTTCGAAAGGGCTACCATTCTTTTAAAATGAACGATACACTGGACGATAAGCTGGAACCTCTCCTGGAACAGTGCTCCTTAGTTTGGTGGACTTGTAGAGCTGAACCGCCGACTCTAAATGGATGAGTCAGGTCCTCCACACCCATGATAACATTCCTGTCTGTTCCCTTTGTGACCTGTGGAGAAAAAAACAACAACTCTATTTTGGTTCCCCCTATGAGATCATGTTGACATGATGTATATTACTTGAAGAACTGTTCATTTTTTGTATGGTTTGTAGGTGTTAATTTCAGGGGAGGAAGGAGGGCCTGTCATTCCTGTCATTTGAGGAAACATGCGTCCCGGTTATTCCATAGCTGTTTGGAGACATTTTGTACGCTGTTTGTTGCACAAACTTTTTCAAGAAGCCTTCTGCACTGTGTAAATGATTACATAGGATGGGGGGAAGGGTGACCGTTGCAGTCCAATGAGTCTGAATCATGATTTGTAAATATGTTTTCATACAGCAAAACTTTTGATAAGGTTTTAAACATTTATTGTAAAAAGAAGATGTGTATATTAGTCTCCTGGACGAAAGAGTGTAGACCATACATGGATTTGTTTGTACTCAAGAGCACTGGATTTCTTTACTACTTGATTGTAACTAAAATTAATAATCTGCCAAAGTGTTTTCAATTTTTTTTTCTTCCTCCTGTTCTTAATTTTATTTTTGCTTTTTAACCGTAAACGTTGCAGAAATAGTGTTTAATTTGTATCTGTAAATTTATTTAATAGATCAATTAAATTGTAATTCTATTTAATAGGTTACACTCAGTGTTGAAAGAGGGGGTTACAGTTTAATTTATTGCTGCCTTGTATGTGTTCATGTATATTTTCCAATAATTTTTTTTTTTTTTTGCTTTTCTGGTGTCTGTGTCAGTGGGTCAGAGGTGGTGGGAATAGGGAGGGGGTTTTAACGTTAGCAAAACTGTACTTACATGGAATATCTGTACTGTATGCCAAAATGGTCTCACTCACGTTTCTATGAAATTCAAGTTGTTGATAAATATCTATATATTGATATATTAAATTGTTAAAAATAGCTCTTTTGTCACTCTTTGTCTCCTTCTTAAACATTTTTATTGGTTAAATGAAAACAGTTGTCAGTTGTTTGTGGTTCTGTTGTTCCTCTGCATAAAGGAACAACCCTTCCCTGCATTCCAGCTCATGATTCTTGTCAGTATGCCCACATTGCGGTTGGCATACTGGCTCCGCAGAGGAGAAGGTGGCTCTGTGCCTGGTAATGGAAAGAGGAACTCCCCCACCAGGTGTCACACTGTGATTTTGCTAATGTCTGCGGTGAGTATTAGCCTCCAGGGAGACCTAAATAAAATGGGGAAACTGCTTGAACTCCCAGCGGCAGCCCCTGACAGCGGGCAGATTTAATGAATGTGATTTTTACAAAGTTGCCATGGTGTTCACCTGAAAATCTAGATTCTGTAACCATTTACTCACCCTTATGTGGTTCCAAACCCGTATGGCTTTCTTTTCTCTGCAAAGCACAAAAGTAGATAGTTTCTAGAATTTCATACAAAAGAAATGTAGGTTTGGAATGACACAGGGGTAATAAATTAATTTATTTTTGTTGGTTAAATACCCATTCAAGTCAATAGCCTTGTGGGCAAGTGAACCGACATATAGTGCTATTGCGCTATGGGTGTCCCAAGTTCGAATCCTGGCTCGAGGACCTTTCCTAATCCCACTTCGCTTCCCATCTGTTCTACATGATCCAATGGTAAAAATAAATATTTTTTAAAAAACTATCCTTTCAAGAGCAGAACACCCTGCTATAGTGCACAATAGTCTGGGTTCTGGAAATAAAAATTTAATCTGTAACTTGTTGACCTTTAAAGATGTTAATTGATTCTTTTGATGAATCGCATTATTTGAAAACATTTTTTTAAATCACTCTTAACAGCAGAATTGCTAGTGAAAAACTACATTACCCTTGATTCTAGAAAGAAATTTCCACCAATCAGAGAATGACGGTGAGCAATCACACCAAAAAAGTTTTGAGACTCCCATGAAGCACCACAAATGACGTGTGTCTGTGTACTTTTTTTATGCTACATTGTGGGGACCAAATGTCCACACAAGGATGGTAAAACCTGAAATTTTTGACACAGCTGGTTGATTTGGTTTATAAATATATTTATAATAATATATATTTATTTTATAAATATATATCTATTTTATAAATATAATATATATTTATTTGGTTCCAGAAATATATTTCTGGAACCAAAGCTGCTGAAAGAGTGGACACTAATTCACTCTATTGTAGCTCTTTATGTAAGACCTGATGATATTGAGGAATGCTGCTTTTTTTAAGCAGTCTTTAATGGTAGCTGCCAATGGATTGTGTAATGAAATTGAGCTCTCCTCCCCAAGCGGATTTGGCCTGCGGTAGGGGACCAACAGTTGTTAGGGCACCCTGGTTCGTTTCTACATAGACCACCCTATTTATGATTCTCTTTGTTGGTTCAATTACTTTGCCCATTGTAGCAGTCTCTGAAAACAGTCCTCAAAGATAATCTATGACCGATTTTTTTCCCCAATCCCTAATCGCTGCTGTCCCTCTAGAAAAGAAAAGGATATTTTCACAAGTACAGTTATTTCCTCTTCCTCTTTTTTCAGCTTTATTTTAGCATGGCAGATGACATTTAGCGCTCCCTCCTACTGTACGAACATCCAATTATTATGCAGCTGGTCCCACTGTGGCAAAGGGAGCTGGGTGTGTCTGTGTCATCTGTCTAGGTGAAAGGGAGACAGAGCATTCGCTAAAAGCTATTAAGACTTAATTACTGCTAAAAAAATCGTTCTTGTACCAGGGAGCGTGTTGTTGACAAATAAACAAGGAGCTGGAAAAAGGGCATGGAAAGCATGAAGGTAATACTGATTAGGATGGGGAAATGAAAAGTAGCATTTGGGATTAAAACCCAATATCCTGTTTTTTTGTTAAAGGGATAGTGCACCCAAAATTTTATTTAGCCCCAATGTCATTCCAAACCTTTAAGAAGAAATGCTACTATGCAGTTACTGTGAACTTGAACAGGAGCTTTCAAGTTTCAAATCTGACTAAATTTGTTCCAAAACCCAAAATTTAAATTTTCTAAATGTGTGTTATGTACATATATTTAAAAAATGTATGCTTGACGTATGCAAGATTTCTCCAATCATTTAGTCAGTTTAAACCCCACCCCTGCAAGCTCACATTCTACCTCCATTTTTGAGTGCCACGCCCACAACTCAAAATCCAACCAACAACCAATAAAAACAAGTCAAATCCTGCCCTCTTTCTTTCTTTTGTTTTTATAACAAGTTACACTTGCATCTCCATCACAATATGCAAGTAAAAATCTGTTGCTTCTTTCCATTTCATAGCAATTTTAAATTTCGTCCCACATGGCGCACTATACACTATGTACTATGTACTCAACTAGTGTACATGAGAGTCTTATAGCCCCTTCCCCTCCGCTATGCAATTAAAACTGCGACTGCAGAATGCATGAAATGTCCAACTCTCCGCACTTTGCTTTTTTGTTTAAGTGCATCATCTGGATACATAAAGTGCGCACACACACACTTTAGTGACGTAAGACACCCTTCTGAAAGCTAAATTGATTAATACGACACCCTATGATCTCAAGGACTTAATGGACATGCACATGTGGCAGCCATTGTAAGTAAGCAAGTGCACGTGAAGTGTGCCATTTCAGACAGGGCCTTAGACTAACGCACCTAAAGTTTATTGATGAGCATCATCCATCCTAGCTTTGTTTGGTGCATTCATGACAGAAATAGTGGTCAAATTTGTGAATACATTGTTCTTTTGAGTTCTTTCCTTTATAATCTTTTCATTGTATATTTGGAAAATCACTATATATTGCAAAATTGGTCTGAATTTGTCCACTGTTCTGACTTTGATTTGATTGATTTAAATTCATAGAATTAATATTACTAAGTCTCGCACACAGGTATAATGACAAATAGCTTCACAAAACAAGACCTGTAATAAATAAAAAAAATTATATATGTATGTATGTATATAGGTGCATCTCAAAAAATTAGAATATCATGAAAAAGTTCTTTTTTTTGTATAATTTCAAATAGTGAAAATTTAATATATTCTAGATTCATTACATGTAAAGTAAAACATTTCAAAAGTTTTTTTTTGTTTTAATTTTGATTAGAGCTTACAGCTCATGAAAGTCAAAAATCCAGTATCTCAAAATATTAGAATATTTACATTTGAGTTTCATTAGATGACCATCAGTATAAATTCCTACAGTATAAATTCTGGGTATTTCTTGTTCTTTGAAACCACAATAATGGGGAAGACTGCTGACTTGGCAATGGTCCAGAAGACAATCATTGACACCCTCCACAAAGAGGGTAAGTCACAGAAGGTCATTACTGAAAGGGGTGGCTGTTCACAGAGTGCTGTATCAAAGCGTATTAAATGCAAAGTTGACTGGAAGAAATTGGCTAGGAAAAGGTGCACAAGCAACAGGGATGAACGCAAGCTTGAGAATACTGTCAAGCAAAGCCGATTCAAACACTTGGGAGAGCTTAACAAGGAGTGGACTGAAGCTGTAGTCAGTGCATCAAGAGTCACCACGCTCAGACGTCTTCAGGAAAAGGGGTACCAAGCCACTTCTGAAACAGAAACAACGTCAGAAGCATCTTACCTGGGCTAAGTAGAAAAAGAACTGGACTGTTGCTCAGTGGTCCAAAGTCCTCTTCTCAAATAAAAGTAAATTTTGCATTTCATTTGGAAATCAAGGTCTGGAGTCTGGATTTTGGAGCACTTTATGCTTCCATGTGATGACAAGCTTTATGGAGATGCTGATTTCCTTTTCCAGTAGAACTTAACACCTGCCCACACAGTGCCAAAACCACTTCCAAGTGGTTTGCTGACCATGCTATTACTGTGCTTGATTGGCCAGCCAACATGTCTGACCTGAACCCGATGCTGGAGTTTGTGCTAAAGAAGCCCCGACCAAGTATTGAGTGCATAAATTAACATACTTTAAATAACTTGAACTTTTATGTTTTGCGAATCCTTTTTTATTGATCTTAGGAAATATTCTATTTTGAGATACTGGATTTTTTAATTTCATGAGCTGTAAGCTCTAATCATCAAAAGTAAAACAAAAAAACTTTTGAAATGTTTTACTTTACATGTAATGAATCTAGAATATATGAAAGTTTCACTTTTTGAAATGTTACAAAAAGGACTTTCTCACGATATTCTAATTTTTTGAGATGCACCTGTATGTGTATATACAGTGGGTACGGAAAGTATTCAGACCCCCTTCAATTTTTCACTCTTTGTTATATTTGTTATATT
>NW_015536485.1:498634-501859 GCF_001515605.1 Sinocyclocheilus anshuiensis
ATATATTCATATATATATATATTCATATATATATATATTGGTTTGTCCTTCGACAGAAGAATAAATGATAGAATTTGAATCTACCCGTTTTATATGTGATTTTGCATTTTAAATCACAATTCTAATTTATGTAATTGTAATAAATATATAAAAGTCACTATACTTTAGCCATACTGCTCCAATCTGTTGTGTATTTTTCCTCTCTCACCTAATCTCGCTCATCTCCTCGTATCGTCTGGAAATGCTCCTTTGTCATTTCTTCCATGTTTGTTCATTTGCGCTTCACATCTGTGTCGTGTGTTGGCTCTCCTGTTTTATTCTCTGTTATATTGTGAATTACACTCGTCCACTGTGAATTGAGCCAGCAGCTGAGGGATCTCCAACAACACGTGTTCCCCAGAGAGCGGCAACCAGACACGTCTGTAGAACAAAGCGGCAATGCTTGTGTGAAGCCAACCGTTAAACTCTGCGTTTAGTAATCCAGGAACATTTCAGCAGCGGTCGTACACTTATGCGCACTTATGTTCTGCCTCTGTTCCGCTTTTGATATACAGAGACTGAATCTTCAGTCGTAAACTGCACGAGTTCAAGACAATTTTCTTTTTTTCTCCATATTCACTGTCTTGGGCTGGTAATGCCAAGATTGCATTGTATGTGGTCCCATAGAATAGAATGACCATGTAGCCCTTAGGTTGTTTAACCCCATGTTACCTTGTTAAATAACGTGCTTCGAATTAAAAGCAATGAATGTTTGTATTTTGTTTCCAGCTATATTAAGAGCAACACTGACACCTGCTGTACAGGTATATGTATAGACAAACAAACAAACAAAAGCTCTTGGCCCATATGACCAACTCAATTGGTGTAAATCTAGTCAGACCTTGTGAAAGACAAGGACAGAAATAAATACTAGAAAAGATTCTCTGAATTAAGAACTGTTTAATATCTTTATTCAGCATACAATCCACTCCACTCAAATGTGGTAATGAGGTGACAAGATCTGATTCACTTCAGTAATGACAGAAAAGAGAAAATATGAATTTGGGTAAATAGTCTTTTAATGAGTTTAATGAATGAGTAGTTCACTAATTGAAACTGACAACTATTTGACACACCCTATGCTTCTGTACTTATTTTCCTGAGCTATGCAGACATGAATGACAACCAGTTTACAGAAACTGTAGATTCCATTTTCCTCTACCATTTCTGACAGGAATAACAGAGGTCCTAGAAAACGTAAAAAAAAAAAAAAAAAGTTATCTTAAGGATGGGTTGACATTCTCACAGTGAGAAAATGAATAAATAGCACCATTCATTTCTGCTCTGCCTTTTTAATTCAAGACTACTCGTTCCAGCCTATACAAATATACTCTGTATACTGGCCTCATGCATCACCAATAGCTGATTAAAAAAAATAAATAGCTATCAAATACAAAAATAAGACAATATTTCATATAAAGAGGAAATATCTTCTAAAAATGCTTGGTGTTAAAAGACCAATATCAACCATTCACTTTGGTCAAATAGGAAATTCAGAAATGAAAAGGATGGAATGTTGCAACGTTAGAAAGATTTCGAATATTTACAGTATTACACTTCATATAAAATCAAGAGGGCTTTTCCACAGTGTGTATTTACAGCTAGAACAATGTTATGCACACCAAACGACAAAAGTTTCACAATAAAATACAATCTGTCAGATCTTTCTTTCAAACAACCTAGAGCAAACAGAATTACATTGATCATCTTAACCTATATTAATAAATAGTGCTACGGAGTTGACTGTCTGATATGACAGTCTATCATGAGTGTTTGAGATATGAACTGAGCTCAGCGGCAGTAATGTGAGAGGACAGAAATGTGCTTCATTTGCATCCCTGAAATTCACACACACATCTCAGCTACCTTCATGCTAAAAACAGGGCCTGTATCAACCCCTCATCTGAGGTCAGGAGTTCTGGGTTTCTGCTGGTGAGTCAGACGGTCTCTGTTTTGTTGTGGGGGACAGACCCCTCACTGCTGGGCTGTTTCAGTCCGAAGCCTTTTGAGAGGTCTTTCACAGAGTTCTTCTTCCTCCTTCTGTTTGACTGTGATCTCCATGACTTGTGTGCTCGGGCTGCTGGTGTCAGGGTTAGAGCAGGGTGGTGTGTTTGCTGTGGAAATATCTGGACACGTGGCGGAGCCGTTTGTCTGAGATATCTCATCTGTGACACAGAGAAGGGGCATGGAGGAATGGCTTCCTAAACCTGTGAAATCAGAAGAAAACATTTAATATTCTTAAAGACACATAATACATTTAACATTTAATAATAAATACTTTTGTGGATTAACTCCACAAAGTGTCACTTAATGAAGAAAAAAAAAACGAATATTTTATTATTGTCTTCACATCATCAGATGAATTGTTACTAAATTCTTCACAGTATGTATAGTTGTAATGGTTTATAACGATTATGAACAGGTTGTATATATTGTACTATAAATGGATGGACTGTCTTTTTATTTCTTTTATTTTTAGTAACCTTGTAGTGCTATATTTTTCACATAGGGAAATTAGTTTATTAAAGAGCGTGAAAAACACATTATTGTAAGACATATTGTTTGTATTTCGCTATAAAACTAACATAATTTGAAAGACTTTCAATTTCTCCCGGTGCTCCCAATTCGGCCGTAATAGGCTAGAATATACTCAAAATATTATAACTTTAATCTCGTAATTGCTACGAATTGATTTTCACAATTTCGACTTTATTCTCGTAATTTTGAATTAATTCTTGAAACATTTAGACTTTATTGTAATATTTCAAATTTAATCTTAGATTTTTTTTTTTTTTAACATGGCACTAAAAGGTTTTCTGTGCAAAGAAATCATAACGCTCAGATTTCTTCCACATGTAATAAAAGGCCACACATTCCCCTACAGATCTAGTTCTCACCTGGAAAAGTTTAATTAAGTAACAATTACCTTTGTGAAAGCCAAAAAAAAAAAAACAGCCAAGTTCACCAACTGATTACTCTAAATTATTCAGTATTTGAACAGTTAAAATTGTATAACAACAGCAAGGTTTTGGAATGAGGAATGTGACTAAACACTAACCTTATTCACTTGTACTGAGCTGAAATCTTTTCCGTAAGTGTTGAGTCCTTGCTCAAAACCTCGACACTCCTCTTCCGTCCAAACTGACATTTCCTCTGAGGGAAAGAGATTTTAGTTTAGGTGACACA
>NW_015536485.1:501912-502464 GCF_001515605.1 Sinocyclocheilus anshuiensis
CATGGCACTAAAACGCCATTGTTATATATATATATATATATATATATATATATTAGTAAAAAAAAAATAAAGAAGTGTGCGAGTCTGATGAGCCTGACCGTTCTGGGCATTTGTGTCACTCTCTGGCTCAGATGGGTGTTTGCTGTTGTTTGAAAAGGTGGGAAGTGAAGATGAAGATCCACTGGACTCAGAGCTCTCCAAAATACACTCCATATAATCTCTGTAATGCCAAACAAACACCAGGCAGAATATGACCTTACACTGCATCGGATTCTATATACACAGAGTTTAATTAGAGGACTTAAGACTTGTGACTTTTAATGTGCCGCATGGTATTGATGACTGACTTACAAAACTCCAGGGCGAAGACTGTATTTTCTTTTTCCAAGCTTGGTTTGCTGTGCAAAGAAATCATAACGCTCAGATTTCTTCCACATGTAATAAAAGGCCACACATTCCCCTACAGATCTAGTTCTCACCTGGAAAAGTTTAATTAAGTAACAATTACCTAAGTGAACAATAAATAAAAAACAGCAAAGCTCACAAACTGAT
>NW_015536485.1:502609-510650 GCF_001515605.1 Sinocyclocheilus anshuiensis
GAGATTTTAGTTTAGGTGACACATTGAGAGAATGTTGACTGACGTGCTGAGAGCTACGTTATCACAGGCTTAGAGCTTTTCATAGTTCCCAAAATAACATCGTGAAAAACATTACTTCATAGAAGGCAAGAGTTTTGAGAAGCACATGCTGCTATTATAAACTTCATGCAGAAGCCACACTATGTTTTACTAAAGCTGTAAACAGATTAAAATATTTTTTATATATTGGTTAATCAAATTAATCATACCAATATTAGCCGCATAAAGCCCCCCCCCCCAAGTAAAGATAATTCAGGAACATTATTGTGGCACATGGGTATTGCAATGAATATCCAGTACAGTACTTCAGAAGTCAATATATTGTTTGTTTTATTTCCACATCAACATTTCATTTGGCAATCTAAGGTACATTTCATTTACATAAAAGTCGGGATTAATACAGAAAGGATCTAACACTAGCATGCTGGCTGTTTATTAGTACTCATAAAGCACATATTAATGCCTTATTCACCATGACCATATTTTAGATCCCTTAATCCTACCCCACATCTAAACATAACTACCTAACTAACTATTAGTAAGCAGCAAATTAGTATCTTATTGAGGCATAAGACGTCATAGTTAAAGTTAATAGTGAGAACTGGTCCCCAAACTAAAGTGTGACCAAAAAATTAAGGCATAAATTGAAGGGAACACAATACCATCAATATGTTCTAAAGAACACACAATGAGTTGTATTAGCAACACTTCAAGGTTTGAAAATGCAACTTTCAACTAATCTCCATTATGTTTTAATTCATTTTACAAAAAAAGCTTAAGGCTTGAATACCTCTGCTCCCAGCCACTAGAATATGGAAATAACTTTTACTGTACATTCTGATTACACTGCATGTTCTAATTCATTTTTGTCTTATTTTCCAGTGCAAATGTGTAAAGATTCTTAAATCAAGATACATTTACTCAAGAAGCAAAATGACAGTTCATTATTAAAATAAGAACAAATATTTGCCAATAAGCTCGGAACTTAGTTCTAAGAGAAAACAAGTTTTCATATCGAACCGACAGTAGGCCTATTTGTTCTTGTTTTAAGCATAAACTCACTTATTTTTGTTTCATTTGTCAAGACCTTAAATGTGCATCTCAAGTAAATATATCTTGATTTAAGGATATTTGTATTGGAAAACAAAAATACTGAGGTAGATATTCATTTTTTCGCAATGCATGCAATGGCATTGGCATTTAATACCAAGACTTTATGATTTAAGACTTTCTGCTCTTATTTAAGTCTTTTTCAACTTGTTGATGGCCGAATTTAGACTTTGTAAGACCTGCAGAAACCCTGTAATATTAAACTAACGTCATTTTTTCCACACACAAACACTCACCTTTGGCAGGCTTCACATTAAATTTCAGTCTTCTTAAAGCTTCTTCTGAATTAAAGTTGCATTTAAACAATTCATAAAGAGCCTGAAATGGAAGCAAAGGAATTAGATTTACATTACTATTACATTACAACATGATGTCAAAAGGGAATCATCAATATGATTTAAGTAAATATGCCATTGGATGGTGACCTGCCTGTTCATTGTCTTTGATGTGAGATCCTTCAGGAATTGCATAGACACCCGTCTCTTCCCCGCTGCATTTAGAGGCCTCGGCTAAAAACTCTACAACCTTTTCTTCTGGAATTAACTCTGGATTCCACAATAGCTGATCTTCATTCTCATACACTACATTTATAGGAGACAAACCGATGAAGAACAAAAATGTGTATGTATAAAATATGTACACATCACATCTAAATAACCATATCATTCAGTTCTGTCACCTTTTTCATTATCCTTATACTTGCAAAGGCCAACAGGAGTCTCTGCTTGATACATTGAACCAACCATGATTTCCTATGAATGACAGAAGAAAAAATTCATGTCTGAAATCATAAAAAAAATAAGCATTTGAGAGAAAATCATCTAACAGCTACCTTCTTCCAATCTTCAGATGGAATATAATCATCATCTTCAGATTCTTCCTCATCCCCTTTAAAACAAAAAGTCACATGGAGCTCCATCTAGTTAGACTCTGAATCTATATCACCATCTGCTGGTCCTACCAGGCATCAACTAGATCAGGGCTGTCCAAACTCGGTCCTGGAGGGCCGGTGTCCTTAGATCAGGGAACTCGGTCCTGGAGGGCCGGTGTCCTGCAGAGTTTAGCTCCAACCCCAATTAAACACACAACACACCGCTAATCAAGCTCTTACTAGGCATGGAAACTTCCAGGCAGGTGTGTTGAGGCAAGTTGGAGCTAAACTCTGCAGGACACCGGCCCTCCAGGACCGAGTTTGGACAGCCCTGAACTAGATGGTACAATGAATGAAAAACATCTGTGCAAGTGCACATTTGTTACATTTGAAATAATATATCATAATTAATATGGTGGGTTATGCTGATTTGGTAGATATAAAGAAACATTTCTTATGTTGCTTACTATTTTTGTGGAAACGGTGATAAATTTTTTCAGGATTTTTGTTATATGAAGTGTCTTTACTGTCACTTTTACTGTTTATAAACCTTTGAATGGTAGTGTACGTGTGTATACACTACAATCAAAAGTTTTTGAACAGTATTAATGTTTTTTAAAGTAGTCTCTTCTGTTTACCAACCCTGTATTTATTTGATCCAAAGTACAGCAAAAAACAGTAAAATTGTAAAATATATTTTGTCTTCTTTAACTGTCTTCTATGTGAATATATTTCCAAATGTAATTTATTCCTGTGATTTCAAAGCTGACTTTTTAGCATCATTACTCGTCACATGATCTTTCAGAAATCATTCTAATATTCTGATTTGATGCTCAAAAAACATTTATTATTATTATTGTTGAAAACAGCTGAGTAGAATATTTTCAGGTTTCTTTGATGAATAGAAAGTTCAGAAGAACAGCATTTATCTGAAATAGAAATCTTTTGTAACATTATAAATGTCTTTATCATCACTTTTGATCAATTTAAAACATCCTTGCTAAATACACGTATTAATTGCTATCATTTCTTTCCCAAAAATTATACTGACTCCAAGCTTTTGAATGGTATAGTGTATAATGTTACAAAAGCTTTTTATTTCTGATAAATGCTGATCTTTGGATCTGGAACTGTTTTAAATATTAATAATAATAATACAAATAAATGTTTCTTGAACAGCAAATCAGCATATTAGAATGATTTCTGAAGATCATGTGACACTGAAGACTGCAGAAATGATGCTGAAAATACAGCTGCGCATCACACTTTTGATTGTAGTGTATACACACGTACACTACCATTCAAAGGTTTATAAACAGTAAAAGTGACAGTAAAGACACTTCATATAACAAAAATCCTGAAAAAATTTATCACCGTTTCCACAAAAATAGTAAGCAACATAAGAAATGTTTCTTTATATCTACCAAATCAGCATAACCCACCATATTAATTATGATATATTATTTCAAATGTAACAAATGTGCACTTGCACAGATGTTTTTCATTCATTGTACCATCTAGTTCAGGGCTGTCCAAACTCGGTCCTGGAGGGCCGGTGTCCTGCAGAGTTTAGCTCCAACCCCAATTAAACACACCTGAACCAGCTAATCAAGCTCTTACTAGGCATGGAAACTTCCAGGCAGGTGTGTTGAGGCAAGTTGGAGCTAAACTCTGCAGGACACCGGCCCTCCAGGACCGAGTTTGGACAGCCCTGAACTAGATGGTACAATGAATGAAAAACATCTGTGCAAGTGCACATTTGTTACATTTGAAATAATATATCATAATTAATATGGTGGGTTATGCTGATTTGGTAGATATAAAGAAACATTTCTTATGTTGCTTACTATTTTTGTGGAAACGGTGATAAATTTTTTCAGGATTTTTGTTATATGAAGTGTCTTTACTGTCACTTTTACTGTTTATAAACCTTTGAATGGTAGTGTACGTGTGTATACACTACAATCAAAAGTTTTTGAACAGTATTAATGTTTTTTAAAGTAGTCTCTTCTGTTTACCAACCCTGTATTTATTTGATCCAAAGTACAGCAAAAAACAGTAAAATTGTAAAATATATTTTGTCTTCTTTAACTGTCTTCTATGTGAATATATTTCCAAATGTAATTTATTCCTGTGATTTCAAAGCTGACTTTTTAGCATCATTACTCGTCACATGATCTTTCAGAAATCATTCTAATATTCTGATTTGATGCTCAAAAAACATTTATTATTATTATTGTTGAAAACAGCTGAGTAGAATATTTTCAGGTTTCTTTGATGAATAGAAAGTTCAGAAGAACAGCATTTATCTGAAATAGAAATCTTTTGTAACATTATAAATGTCTTTATCATCACTTTTGATCAATTTAAAACATCCTTGCTAAATACACGTATTAATTGCTATCATTTCTTTCCCAAAAATTATACTGACTCCAAGCTTTTGAATGGTATAGTGTATAATGTTACAAAAGCTTTTTATTTCTGATAAATGCTGATCTTTGGATCTGGAACTGTTTTAAATATTAATAATAATAATACAAATAAATGTTTCTTGAACAGCAAATCAGCATATTAGAATGATTTCTGAAGGATCTGAAGACTGGAGTAATGATGCTGAAAATACAGCTTTGATCACAGGAATAATACATTTTAAAATATATTCAAATAGAAAGTTATTTTAAATAGTAAAAATATTTTTTTTACAACTTTTGCTGTATTTTGGATAGGGATGTAATGATTAACCGCGAGCCGGTTGAAAATCGATTAAAATATGTGACGATTCAAATCGGTTGAGATGCTAAACAAATCGCGATTCATTTAGGTGTAGGAGTTTATATGAATGTATGTCTGAGGGGAGCTTACTGTCTTTAGAAAAGTTTAGATGGTATTTTTTCTTTTCATCTTGCTTCTGTATAATGTATATTAAAGTTCATAAGTGGAGCGCTGCTTTGTTTACAGCGGAAACCAAGGAAACGCTTTAAGCGCCACCTGCTGGCAGAGAGTGAATCTGCGTCTCAATTTCACAAAGAAACATGCAGCATTTTGTCCAAGCAATAATAAAAGGACACATTTAATTTATAATTTGTCTTAAATCTCATTTTGTAAAAAAAAAAAAAAAGAAGAAACATGGAGGAAACAAGCTTTTATAGATGTGTAACATGCAGTGTAGCATTTTTATAATCATACCTTCCAAGTAATTGGATGGCCGAGCCCGAGGGTAGAGGAGTTGAGCTGTGCTGTGAGAAACACTGCAGGACGGACGCTCCTCACCAGATGACTGCACATCCTCATCCTCTTGATTCTCTTGATCATCCTCCTGAAAGCCACAATGATTGGATGGACTTACTATGTGTATGCACACAACAACAAATAGATTCATTGTTTTAATGTAGATCTTTACTTTGAGTTTACTATGGCTGCAGCAATTATTCTCTGAAGAATCCTCCTCTTGAACATCTCCATCCTCTTCCTCTGGAGACCCACCAGTGCTGTAGCCATACAATTTCAGAAGTTCCTCAATGGGCATCTCACCCTCCTACCAAACCAGACAGTAGTACAATGATGAATCAAGACCTATGAAGGTTATTTAATAAGCCTCGTCTTATCATCATAAACGTATGTATTAAATTATATAAAAAATTTAAAAAAAACATGGTCCATACTCGAGTGAGGTTATCAATTTCGGCACTGAAGTTGGTCTCTCCCTCCAGCTTTTCCTCTTCTTCTAATGTCCGCTCATCATCAAAGTCATGTACGAGCAAGTCTGCTGAAGGATCAAAGTCTCTGTCCTCATTCTGGACCACTGGATGTGCTCCTATTTAACAGACATATATATATTTTTTTTATTATTGATAATTATCTAATGTATATTAGAGAGAGAGACACACACTATATTAAATGTACACAAATTGTATAATATTACATATTAATATAAAAGTGGGCTTTGATGGAGCCTACTTTAATTTTGTTATTGCTAGGAAAATAAAAATAACAAATATTTACCTTCAGAGACTGAACCACTTAAGGAGGGCTGGAAAGAAAATAAGACATTTTTATCCGAAGAATAAAATTATAAATCAAACTTTAAGAACAAAAACCATAAGAGAAAAGATCATATATGACCTAAATCTGATTATGAATTATCATCTACAGCTAGAGGCAAAGCTGTTAAACCACGTATAAGCTCATGTTAATGAATGAGACTCGAAATAACAGTGCGCCGGGTAATAATTTATTGGACACTGTTGGTGTTTCTTAATATAAACATGGAGGAATAAACTGGATGTGAGTTTGGCGCTCAGGCAACAAGTTAGCTGCTAGCTGCTAACACATTCAAATTGGGCGCCCTAACCTGATTGCTAATTATTCAGGGCTGAATGTTAAAGTACGTCACCGTTGCAATATTTAAAATAAAAAATGAAGTTAATTTTATTAAAACATTGCACTGACCGCTTAAGTGCGTTATTTGCTGCAATTTGTAGTTTCTCTTACCTCCGCCATAGTTGTTCTAGGTTCTGTGAAGCCAGCGATAATGAGTAGAGCTACACTAGTCTGTGGTGAATACTACAAAATAAAAGTCATGTCGCGACCCAAACACTGCGCAAAGGTGACAAGCACAACTGGAATATTTGAAGAGTTTATTTGCAAAAACAGATAATTCCGTTTTTTTTTTAATTTTCAAAAATCATGTTTTTTATTATGTTATCATGTTTTTATTGTGATTTGTGTTAGTTAGCTGTATTTTTAGTTATTTTCACTTAATCAAAATAACTGCAGTTTGAGTTTATTGGAATGCACAATGAAAAAACATGATTTTTGTGTCCAAATGAACTTTTCATTTGGAAAACGTAAGAGTATTTCAAAATTAGCCTTCCCTCACTTTACTATAAGGTTTAAAAACAATACATTGGAAATCATAAGTGTCAATTTACTAAAGGAAGACATTTTATGATTGTTATTGAAACATATTACCAAAATGCAACAATTGCTAATCTTCTTTGAAAATCTACCTGTTAGAGCTGTGTTCCACTTAAGACTCACTATGACAGTTTCATATTAAACAATGCAGTCAGAAATGTTTCCATCGTTAAAAAGAATTTACCCACATAGAAATTATTCTACGTTAGAAAAATTAAATAAAATATCGGTTTAAAAATCATGTAAACTCAAATAAGAAACAATGGCTTATGTTTTATTTTACATTGAGCAGTCACAACATGGGTGCTTCACTGTTAGCACAACACAGGACTCATGGTAGCGTTCACCTTCTCTTCTCCGAACAATCGATTTTCCAGATGTCCTAAACAGTCGGAAGGGAGCTTCATCAGAGAAAATAACTTTGCAGCAGTTTTCTGCTGTCCAATCTTTGTACTTCCTGCAGAATTTCAGTCTGTCCTTGACGTTTTTCTTGGAGAGAAGTGGCTTCTTTGCTGCCCTTCTTGACACCAGGCCGTTGTCCAAAAGTCTTGGCCTCACTGTGCGTGCAGATGCTCTCACACCAACCTGCTGCCGTTCCTGAGCAAGCTCTGCACTGGTCATGACACGATCCCATAGCTGATGGTCCTGGCGCTTGCTGGACACTCTGGGACGTCCTGAAGACATCTTCGCTGCAGTCGAACCTCTCTCCTTGAAGTTCTTGATGATCCGGTAAATGGTTCTTTCAGGTGCAATATTCTTTTTAGCAATTTCCTTGCATGTGAGGCCATTTTGATGGAAAGCGATGATGGCTGCACGTGTTTCTTTGGAGATAACCATTGCTAACAAGAACACAATGATTGGAAGCGCTTCTTCCCTCATTTTATAGCTATCATAGAGGTTGTGTTTGCGGAACGATGAATGTTATAATACATCGTGTACACTCACTAAACAAGTGAGAGTGGAGAGAATCGTCCTCGCGCGAGCCTATCGCAAGACATCTGGTGGGGGGGGGCACCTGGAGAGATTCGTCCTATCGCAAGACATCTGGTAGGGGGGGCACCTGGGGTGGCCAGCCAAATTTCAGGGGGGGCCGGTGCCACCCCT
>NW_015536485.1:510877-512223 GCF_001515605.1 Sinocyclocheilus anshuiensis
TTTTTTTTTAATTTTCAAAAATCATGTTTTTTATTATGTTATCATGTTTTTATTGTGATTTGTGTTAGTTAGCTGTATTTTTAGTTATTTTCACTTAATCAAAATAACTGCAGTTTGAGTTTATTGGAATGCACAATGAAAAAACATGATTTTTGTGTCCAAATGAACTTTTCATTTGGAAAACGTAAGAGTATTTCAAAATTAGCCTTCCCTCACTTTACTATAAGGTTTAAAAACAATACATTGGAAATCATAAGTGTCAATTTACTAAAGGAAGACATTTTATGATTGTTATTGAAACATATTACCAAAATGCAACAATTGCTAATCTTCTTTGAAAATCTACCTGTTAGAGCTGTGTTCCACTTAAGACTCACTATGACAGTTTCATATTAAACAATGCAGTCAGAAATGTTTCCATCGTTAAAAAGAATTTACCCACATAGAAATTATTCTACGTTAGAAAAATTAAATAAAATATCGGTTTAAAAATCATGTAAACTCAAATAAGAAACAATGGCTTATGTTTTATTTTACATTGAGCAGTCACAACATGGGTGCTTGCTTGGAGATCCCATAAGCAGCCAATTGCAATGGTATGTTTTGTTGACCTAAAACCTGGATGAGATGGCTTTAAGTAACAAATAACATGTAAACAACCAACCCTAGGGAAAGTAGTACAGAATTTATTGCCATAGAAGCGATGGGCAAAGGGAAAAATTAAAAAGGAGATTTTATTTTGGTTAGCATCAGAAAATTAAATAAAATGCATATTCTTTGAGCTGAGGTATTTTAAATGTTATACACTTCCCGTTTCTCACCGATATAATCACTGAGAATTTGCAGATATGAATTTGATAAAGAAAAGCTTCTTTAAGTGAAATCAATAAAAACATGAAAAAAAATTAAGTAAAAAAAATACAAGATACTTCTGCAGCAACATGCCATCATCAGTGCTGAAAAATAAAGCACACAAATGGACATCATCCGCGAAATTTGAATCTCTAAGCAATGGACAAACAAAGTGTTCCAAAAAGTGGCATACATGAATGAAAACAGACATTCATTCAGTAACCACAGAATGCATCAGATTTTCCAGATGTACAAGTATAGCACGAGAAATAACTGAGAAATGTGATATTTTCAGACTAGCATTTTGCATTTGTAAAAAATACATCTGACATAAATGTACAGTCATGGCCAAAAGTTTTGGCAGTGACATAAATGTAGTGTTTTGCAAAGTCTGCTACTTCAGTATTTGTAGATAATTTTTCCACATATTTCTATGGTATACTGAAAAACAATAATAAGCATATAAGTTTTAAAGGCTTTTATTGGCAAAAAAA